>NC_072774.1:358324-450824 GCF_022539595.1 Amphiprion ocellaris | reverse complement strand
GTTGGGTTTGTTGCCTCGTGTCTAAGTGTCGTATTGTCACACTGCAGTGATAGATGTCGCAGCTTTTCTCCACACTGTGGCTGATTTGTGCTGATTTTATTGCATATTTACATGTTTTCGCTGCTTGGCGAAGGCCACTTTGCTGTTTGCACTCTGACCCAGTTGAACTCTGCAGCTTAGGCTCAGCTCCTGATGGATTCTCAGGCATGTCAATAGCAGGCAGGATAATGGGAGGAGGATGGGGGAGGACGGGGGAGGACGGGGGAGTCGGAGCAGAGGAACTGGGCTGGGGGAAGGGATGAAGGATGGAAATGATGGGGGTGGTCTCCAGCAACGTGAACTCACAGCTGGTTCATCGGGTTCATGTGCTGCAGAGGAATGCAGCGGGGGGTTGGAGATCCTGTTGGACCTGAGCTCAGCTATGCATCTCCACCAACAGGAAGGTCCCTCCAGGTGTCCGGTTACCTGCAGCTTCACCTGCATTGTTTTGGACAACGTGAGGAGGGAGGCGCTCACCTGTCACCTGCCGCCCCGTTTACCCAGCACGTCCACGTAGCGCACAAACGAGCGTGTTGTCAGTCAAACAAGGACACAGGGTGGTTGTTGTTGTGTGAGGAGAGTGGGTCAGTGGGTTCATGTGTAAGTTGTATGTTGAGTGGGGGATGGGAGCAGCTAGGCGTGTGTGACTGCAACATACGAAGCTCTGCGAGCCCCCAGCTCTGCTACACAAGGACGATTCTCTAAAAATACCAACAATTAGAGGCTTACAAGCACAGAAAACATGCATGTGATGAGTGCGTGACAGGTGTGTGCGTGTGTGTGTGTGTGTGTGTGTGTGTGTGTGTGTGTGTGTGTGTGTGTGTGTGTGTGTGTGTATAGAGGCTTTACTCTACTGCGTGCTTCACGTCAGGGTCATTGAGTCCATGAATGTAAAGACGAAGGGGGAGGCTGTGAATCACTGTTGACTCTGTGGACGCCTTCAAGAACAAATACATCCACAGTGACAGAAAAAGCAGGATTTAAAACCACAATCTGTACAATTACATTCAGGTTTTAGTACGTTATAGCTGTAAGTTATGGACCTGGATAGCTTCATGTAAATATACATCCACAACATCACAAAATACAATAAAATACCATGATTTTTAATAAATATCTACTTGTTTACATTCAGATTTTACAGCATTATAGCTACAAATCATGAAAAAAAATCAATAACTACATGTTTACTAAACCTTTCACTGTATTAATGCTGTAAATTATAGACTCTGACACTTGAATGTTAAAAATGCATCAGGGTTGGAGTTAACCTGAACCGTGCACACAGAAAAATGCATGTTTAGTCAACCTTCTACTTTATATCATTTGTGTCTCATTTGTATCATTTTGTGTCTTGTTTATGTCAAATTGTGTCTTGTTTTTCTTGTTTGTATGTCCTGTTTGTCATTTTGTGTCTCATTTTTGCCATTTTGTGTCTCATTTGTATCATTTTGTGTCTCATTTTTGCCATTTTGTGTCTTTGTGTCCTCTTGTGTGTAGTTTGTGGTGCTTTTTTGTTTTTCTTGTTTGTGTCATTTTGTCTTATTTTTGTCATTTTGTGTCTTGTTTGTGTTACTTTATCTCCTTTCATGTCTCATTTTTGTTGTTTTTTTCTCGTTTTTCTCACTTTGTGACTCATATTTCTCTCTTGTTAGTCTTGCTTGTGTCTTTTTGTGTATTTCTTGCTGCTTTATTTCTTATTTGTATTGTTTCGTGTTACATTTTATGATCCTTGTTGTTTTGGGCTCCAGAAAGCTTCATATTTCCAGGTTTTCTCTGTGTTTCCAGTGAAGGTCAGAAGTCTGGTAGTAAATCTGTTTCTGCTGCTGATGGAGTCTCATCCCATCCTGATGCTGTTTCCTCCTCAGGGTTCTTCTCTGGACCTGCGGGCTGCACAAACCTCCATCAGCTCCATGAACCTCCTTCACCTCCATAATTCTCCATCAGCTCCATCGGGCTGCTCGTCCTCGGCGTGTTTGTGTTTTAGCGTGGAGTGGACGTGCGCTACGTGTCTGCGTGCGTCCGATGCATGGCACACATTGTGCATCCAGCTCGAGCCATGCATGTGCGCGTGCGCGTGTGTTTACTCCTCTCCGTAGTAGCGGCCCTGCCCGGATCCACGCACACGGGAGACACATGAGTGGGCGGGACCGTGAGTGCCGGGGCCACCGTCCAATCGGCGCCTCGTAAAGCCGCCACTGGCTGGACGCAGCAGCCAATGGGACGCGCCGCCGCAGGGACGACAGCCAATGGGATGCGCGCAAAACGTGGGCACGTGGATCCGCGCACATGTTGACGCTCGTAAACTGGAGAGAAAAGAAGCGGCGGAGGCTCAGACCGACGAACGGAGCTGAGGCTGGGCACCGGGGCTGCTCCAGCCGGGTTATCTACGGACCACAGCCGGTACCGGAACCGGACCACCGGAAGGAAGAAGCTGCTGATTTATCTGAGAGAAGGTGAGTGCTGCTGATTTTTCTGTTTCTCTGGTTTCTATAAGTTGTCCTGAAGGAATGTCCTGTCTCTGGATTTCAGCTGTTTAAAGCCCATTTCTGCCATTATTTCTATGAATAAATGGCTCTATTATTATTATTATTATTATTATTATTATTATTATTATTATTATTATTATTAATAATAATAATAATAATAATAATAATAATAATAATAATAATGTAAACACTTGTATAATTAGAGTGGATCTGATTTCTGCTCTGTTGTCACCCGGGTTCAATCCTGACATTTCTAATGATTGCTTGGCAACGTACGGCCAACACCTGAGACAGCCTCATGGTCCTACCTGTCCCACCACCTCCATCCAGCAGAGCAGAACATCTAAATAATAAAAACAGGACTGAACTGTGTCCTGGCTGAGCCTCCATGGAACCAGCGGGACGTTTGGTTTGATGGTAAAGCAGGCTGTGTTTGGGATAAATGTGTTGGAGGAGAAAAGAGGCACATGTCCGGAGATGCTCAGCTCTCTGTAAAATGTGAGGAAGAGGACGAGCAGAGCGAACAGGAGGAAGCAGGGAGCTTTCAGAATCCAAAGGGGGGATGGAGAGCGAGACGAGAGGAGAGGAGGAGCCACCGCCAGCTCCGGAGGCTGAGAGACTCTATTCTGATTTCACTACCAGCTCCCATCCCCCCTCAGTTTACTCTCCTCCAGCCTCCAATCTCCTCAATGGCAGCCAGACATGCTGTAGCATTGTGCTGCTGCCTCCCCCCAGTCCCAGTCTGCTCCATGCTAAACTAGGGCACTGGTAGACCCACCATTTTGAGTAACAGGGGTTAGTATTTTTGGTTGAGAGACGGCAAAATGGGGTTTTGTTTCTGCTCCTTTCCACTTCCTGTCCCGCTGCAGACATGCCAGTGTGGTTTTTAACCTGAATCTACCCCGGTGTTAGATGCAGTCCCAGGGCAGCACCTCGTCCCAGCCCTCCTTCGACTCCCTGAGCTCCAGCGACAGCCTCCTGTTCAGCGACTCGGAGCAGGCCGAGGACGACACCGAGGTCTTCCTGACCGACAGCTCATCCTCCGTCATCGTGGGCGAGGCGGGCGGAGCAGCGGCCGGTGGGGATGGCGGGTCGGAGAGTCCCGGGTCGCAGTGGACCTGCGACGGGTTCACCGACAAGGAGGAAGAGGAGGAGTCATACCGGTTGGAGGGCAAGGAGGCCCGGGGCGGCGAGACGGACCCGACGGAACAGATCCCCAAATCACAGGGAGATCTGCTGTTTGCTCAGAAGGTAATAAGAGTCCTACACGAGCTGTTTCCATGTTCTGTTGGCACATTTTGAAGTTTGGTGTCGGAAACAGTTAGTCTGACTCACTGGATATAGACTTAGGGGGTGAAATCCGCTTCATACAACAACAGCAACGACGTCCAAGTAGCAACCTGCACACTGACAATTTAAAGTTCTTACATGTTTCCCCACTATAGAATTTAATGGAGACTAGTCTGACTCACCAGATGTAGACTTCAGGTTTAGAATCATCATCAACCTCCACTCAGCTACATACACTCTGACAATTTAAAGTTTTGGAATTTCCCCCCTATAGAAGAACAATAATGAGGTGCAGTCAGACCATTCTTCAGAAAACAGCATCAAGTATAATATGACACAAACTTTATGAAAACTAGTCTGACTTACCGGATGTAGACTTAAGGGCTTAAATCCTCTTAATACAATAACAACTTCCAAGCAGCATTTTCCCCCCATAGAGGAAGATGGAAGATGGAGGAAGATTAATGGAAACTAGTCTGACTCATCAGGTGTAGACTTTGGTTGTGAAATTCTTTTTGTACAGCAACAACCTCCAAGCAGCAACCTACACACTGAAAATACCACTTTTATGCAATCTTACCTTTCTATAGCTAATTCGATACTGAGGTGCAGTCAGACCATTCTCCAGAACTGACAAAGTGTTGTGAAAATAGTTTTATATAGGAGGCAGTGGTGGCACAATGATTAACTTTCTGGACTACTGATCAGAAGGTCAGAGGTTCAAACCCCGATGCAGCCACTGTCGGGCCCTTAAGCAAGACCCTTAACCCTTCCTCCTCCAGGGGGCGCTGTACTATGCTGACCCTGGGGATATGTGAAAACAGAAAGCAGCAAAAACAGAATTTCCCGTCTGCATTAATAATAAAGGTAGGAATGTGGAAAGCATAAATTGGTGTTTTTCTGTGCATTTTGACCGGTCAGACTCACTGATGTAGACTTCGTGTTGAGGTTTTTGTGTTTTGGAGTTACAGTCAGATTATTCTCCAGAATTAACAAAACATTGTGAAATAAGGTCTGGATATATGAAACTTGTGTAGATTTTCCCACTCCGCCCACTCTGGTTAAAGAAATACAAACAAACCAGAGCTTTTTTCAATCACCCCATAACAGAATGATAAAGAGGTGCAGTCAGACAATTCTCCTTAGTGCTGTGGAAAATGCTCTGAACATGCAAGTCTTAAGGAAATGACAAAATTTGATCAAATTTCCCCATTTATGCTTGCTTGAGGTGGTTTTTGACCGTTCTGAGACTTACTGAGCATCTTGTTGCATTTTTTGGACAAGTTTTGAAGCAGCAAACCTTGAACTCGTGACTGATGAGCTGTTTCCACTTCTTTCGACATGAAGAAGAATTACTTGTTTCCCTACAGCTTCCTTGTGTTTTCTTTTTTAGCAAACGACGACTTCTCCTCTGTTTATTCCCGCTAACGTCGCTCAATATGCAGCCGAGTTTTTTTTTGCTCAGTTGCAATTGTTTCACTCTTTTGGGACATTTCAAAAAGTTTGCTTCAAATTTGCATGACAATTATGTGGAAAAACAAGTGCATAGAGATGAGAGGAAGGATGACGAAGCAGTGTTAGTCAGAGGAAAGCCCAGCAGACTGCTTCAGACAGCAGGCCTGAGTGGTAATCTATCTCCTCTCCTGTTTCCTCTGTCAGTGTGCTGAGCTGCAGGGTTTTGTTCGGCCTCTGCTGGAGCTGCTGAATGGACTGAAGAGAGGCCGATTCGACCGCGGTAAGCATCTTTACATCGCTGCCTCCGGGCCTGCTTGTGTGCAGACCGGCGGCTGAAGTTGTAGCTGCTTGAACACGAGTTTCTGTGATGTGAGTGTTGGTTTGTGCAGCAGCCGGTATTGATGTGTGTAGCGACAGTCTGACTCATTAGCTCAGCATAGTTTACCAATAGTCTGAGAGAGAGACGGGCTGCTCGCTGTAAATGCTGACCGGAGGATTGTGTTTTTGACCACAGGTTTGAGTAGTTTCCAGCAGAGCGTTGCCATGGATCGAATCCAGAGGATTGTGGGGGTTTTACAGAGACCCAACAGCGGGTAAGATGTCATGCACAATGTCCCAACTAGAGCTGAACAATTCATATCATCACAGTATAGCAAAATACAGGAGCTGCTTTATTTGGATAGAATGAGTCACGATAAACCATTTTAACACATTATTCCTCCTGCATCTCCATGAAAACAGCAAAGCTGTGGCTAAAATTAGAGACAACTCAGAAATGTGTTTTGTGCAGAATGACAGAAGGACAAAAAACAAAAGTAGAGTTTGATTTTCTTGATTACTAATTTTAAATTTCCCGCAGTTCACCTGAAAACTCTCATATTTGTGTTGCATGGCTTTTGGTCTCATCTAAGCCATTAAAGCACTTCTGAAAACTCACTTTTATGGAACTTCTTTCATGTGACATCTACTTTTAGCTTTAATCAGTTGTAGTTTATTTCAGATGTTCTCTCTTTGCTTTATTTTAATTTTAGCCGTTTGGTTCTGTGGTGTGATGTCGACTCTAATTCTTTAATTCTCTAATATTTAGATTTTAATTTACAACTTTTAATCTTCAGTCTTATTCTTCCATTTTTAGGCTTCCTTTGTGTGCTAATCTAGCTAATTATTGTCTCGTTATGTCTTGCCTGATTGTCTCTGTGTTTGCATGTTTTGACTGTCTTCTTAAGGCTGCTAGGTAAATAAAGTATTGCAATTATTTATTATTATATTAATGTCTTGAATTTTTAGTTTTTTATAGAATCAGGTTAATGAAAACAGTTCATTTTTGGTGATTAAAAAAATTAGATGTAGAATAAAGTAATTTTGATTAAATATGACAATATTAAACTTGGTTTGGTTAACTTTCCTGATAAAACGGCACATCAAACATTAGTTTACTGTTTTCTGAATAATTGTGTAATTGTGTAGAGTTTTTAAGATAGCATGCCTTTAAAAGCCCTCGGCAGGCTTTGGAGTTAGTAAATGAAGCAAAACGTGTTCTCAGATGTTTTCAAAATACATTTAATCTTTTTTTGTGGAAAAGAAATTCACACTAAAATTGTGACTCATACTACAATATCTATCAAAATAATTTAGTTGTAAAATTTTTGGCACCTCGTTAAGTTCTTTCCCAGCATCACGAGACCGCGTTGAGGATGTAAATGATTCCTGAACTTGACAGGGAACAGTGAGGCGGTATTACATTTCCAGCCTCGTCTCCTGTTACATGTTTTATTGAACAGTCCCGGGGGAAAGTTGAGCTCCAGCATTCACCAGCAGAGCAGAAAAACTTGTGAAGAAACTTTACTGAGATCTGTGTGCAGATGGTAATAAATGTCCAGATGTAATGCACTTCCTTTTCTTTGTCACCTTTAGGGAGAAGTACTTGAACACTCTGCTGCAGGTGGAGATGATGTTGAAGCTCTGGTTTCCTCAGATTCCCACTCAGCTGGTGTCTGTAGCCTCCAGCGACGCCACGTCTCCGCCTCGATCCCTCCAGGACACTTTCGGCTCCATGCCGCCGCACAAACACCGGGATCAGCTACACATTCCCGTCAAGGTACGAGCTTACTTGGCCTCAACTCCACCACAAATTGAAGTTCACATTCAGTGATAATTAACTCCCCTGTTCGTTTTGCAGAAGCGCAGACTCAGCTGGACAGGGACCGACTCCACCTCGCCTTCCCCCGTCCTTCTCAAGTGTCCTCGAAACAACGCACAAGAGAAGGGCCTCGATCAGGACGAAGGGGACGACCCTCTTTCTTCTCCAGCGCCGGCATTTGATGCGAACCAGAATTCTCCGGATGTGGCCGGCGACAGCCAGCTAAATGACGAAACAAAGGGAAAAGACAGTGACGGCGAGGAAGTAGAAAAGCTGCCGAAGTACAAAGCGGGTCAGAGCTCCGAGCCGAGCCTGACTTGGGTCCACGTCGCCCCAATCCTGTCCCCAAGAAAGGTTTCACACGAGGGCACGACGTCGGCGGTTAACGGCGACCAGGCGCCCGGCCAGAAGGGCAATCCGGCCATGCAGGACAGCTCCGTCACCTCGACCACGCCCTACAAGCAGTCCAAGAATCTGAAGAAGCCAATCCGGTGCCAAAGCCAGCCTGTTGCTGGACCACAGAGTGAGAATGCTGAGACGTGTCAGGGTCAAATCCAAACTCCTCTTCATGTCACACTGAAGCCTTTGCCCCGGGTTTGTCCGACCAGCTTAGAGACCTGATCAGCCCTGATCTGTTCCACCGCCAGGCTGAAAGCTGCTGCTGCTGCGACGGGAAGAAGGAAAGAGGCGAAAGACCCACAAATATACAAGAGTTAAAGAGAAGAAGAAGGAGGGAAGAGTTGTCTGTGATAGAAATCAAATGATGGATCAAACAAAACTCCTCAAAACAACAGTTAGTTCAAACAACAGGACGTAAGTGAAACCTACCATGATTACATAAAGATCTAAATATGTGCACAAAGGTAGTTGTGTGTTGAAGGGTAAAGATAAAAAAAAACTCTTAAAGGAATATGCAGGTTACAGGATTAAAGACTAAGAGTAGAGATTGTGAAGAATCTCGAGGAGCGAATGAAAATTTCCTTCTCAGCATGAAAGCAATCAACATATTCAGAGGAGGATGTTTCATCGAACTTGAAGGACTCTGAACACAGAAAAGCTGATGTCATGACTGAGAATGAAAGCTTCCGATGTTTATTGTGACGAGGTAACTCCAGTTATGATTCAATACTGAGTGAGTAAAAGTGAGTGATTTGATTCTAGTCTCAAGGCCAACTCATGGTTTCTATATGTACTACAATAAGTCCGCATTGGTCAGCATCATCACCCCTCGTGACAAACATAGAAAAACGTTCAGGGCTCCAATGGATGCTTTGGAAAAGCTGCAACTTTGCAATTTGCCAGTAAAGCCCCTGGTTACAGATTAGACTGTAGCAATGTAGCATGTTAACATTTGTACATTGTTTTTGGTGATGCTAAAGAGGAGAAGACTGCTACCGGACAAGAAAATAATGCCGCTTATCGTCTTTACCGAGTTCAGCCAATCTTGACCCCTGTAGCGATGTTTCAGTACCTAGTCTCAAGCAGGTACTTTCTTTCTTCCTTGAAAGAGATTCCTGCATTCAAAACATGTATAAAGCTTTAACTTTGAAATTCTTACAGTGGAACGCGGCCTAGTAACAAGTGGTCGGACATAGCACGGGATGTCTGGAGATTTTAGAACTTGAAAACATGTACAAATGAAGAATCTCCAAAGTCTGGCACAACTACTTCAATTATAACTCTGTAAATGATGAATTAGTCCCTCCTCATAACAAGCATTTGTTTTTCTTGCACAAGTGCAATCAATGTGCTAGCAATCAGGATAATTATCCCCTAACCCAAGTTAGGGTCTAATTCTCCTGATGTCATATTCATGTATAAGTCTGCCATGTCCGCCACGTATTTCAGTGTCTTTCTTCTCCCTTACCGTTTCACAATCTCCTTTGCTACAGGAAACAACAACAACAATTTCTGAGCAGCAACCCAAACACTGAAAATTTCAAATCCATTCTGCTTTGTTCTTTCAGTAAATTACCCAGTGACGGTTCTTTCCTCCCTGCATCCAGATATTCCACCAAAACAATCCTTTTTGCAGAGGCGCAGTCACTGCATCCTGGGCTTAGAACCTTAATGAAATGCAAAAGCCCGTCGTCTTTTGTCTAACGAGGTGCAGTCAGACAGTCAGACCATTCTCCAGCTATGGAGAATGGTCTGGAGACACTTTGCGGACTGGGAAAGCATGAGTTGGCCTTTATGACCAGACAGATGTTTGACTTTACATTCACTTGTAGATAGAACTGAAGCATCTGACTTGCAGAGGTAAAAAAAAAAAAAAAAAAAAAAAAAAAAAGACATTGAAGTCATTGAGAATCTTGTAGCTAGTGACATGAGGAAAGCCGTGGACAAAGCACAGCATCAAACTGTACGTGTGTCAGAGTCGAAGAAAAACGATGTCACAACTTACGAATGTAATCCAAGAATTGTTTGGGATCGGCGGCATCGGGAGGAAGTGACATCCAGCGTTTCCTATCGAGCTGTGGATTGGATAAACCCGACCGCCAACCGGTGTCACGAACATCCGAGAAAGACTTTAAAAAGACCAGCCTGAGGAAAAACGACAGACCACTAGACGTACAACTCTCGAGTCCCACAGTTAATTTATTCATGTGTTGATGTGACACTTCATCTATTTATTGTTTGTATTTATTTATTAGGCAGCTGATTATTGCCGGCTGTGCGCTCGCACGGTTCGGCCAACACTTTTGTGGAGTCAATTGAGAAGATGCTGTTTTGTTTGTGGTTTTTATCGGGGTCAAACAAAAACAAGGAAGTGAAATCTTCACAGTTGGACTATCGGACTACTGTGCCTTTTACCAAATAGGATGTGTTCGGAAAAGCGCTCGGTGCTTTCAGTGCATTCATACTGCGTTTTGATTGTTTGCTCGTAAATGTCACGAAACCAGTCCACGTTCAGTCACGAAAGCCTCTGAGTCGTCAACTTGCTTCTGAAATCACAGCAAAATCAAGTTTCTACTGCTTAAAAACCGGTTTCATCCACAGCGAATCCAGACTGCCTTCATCTCCAACTGTCCCAGCGGCAGCCGTTCACCCATTAGTTATCAACTAATAAATTAATCGACAACTTTCTCTTCACAATGGATTAATTGATTACTTGCCAACTAAGCTGAATATCTTTGCGCTGTGGACAAAACAACTTATTTGTGGAAACACAAATCAACATTTTTCACCATTTTCACATTTTCTAAACCAAACGACTCGAGTTAGTCCAGAAAATAATCAACAGAATTAATCAACAAAGAAAATCATTATTAGTCATTAGTGTCACCTACAGCTATTCCCAACTGCCAACATCAACAATTTTTTTGATTAATCGCCAATTATTCAGATGATTGATGAATTGGTTTGAGTATTTTTTTTTTAGGAGAAAAAGTCTAAATTCTCTGGTTGCAGCTTCTCAAATGTAAATATGTTTTGGTTTCGTTCTCCTTGTTCACAGTAAATGCGCTTTTTTTCACTATTTCTGACATTTTATAGATCAAGCAATTAATCGAGCTGCAACGATTAATAAACTATTTGTGAATTGTTATATTTATCGCCAACTATTTTGACAATTTGATCAATTGTTTTGAGTGTTTTTTTAGAAGAAAAAAGTCTAAATTCTCTCATTGTAGCTTCTTAAATACTAATATGTTTTGGTTTCTTTTCTCCTTGTTGACAGTAAATGTGTGTTTTTCTTCCCCCTATTTCTGACATTTTATGGATTAAATTTAAAAAATGAGCTGCAACGATTAATCAGTTAGTTGCCAACTACTGAAATTATCGCCAACTATTTTAGTAATTGATGAGTTGGTGTGAGTATTTTTTAAAAGAAAAAAAGTCTAGATTCTTTATAGCTTCTTAAATGTAAATATTTTTTGGTTTATTTCCTCTCGTTGACTAATTAATCGATTAATCAATTAATTATTAACTGTTAGATTATTGAGAACTATTTTAAGTATCTAATTTTATAAAAGTCTAAATTCTGTGATTTGAGCTCCTTAAATATGAGTGGTTTCTGGTTTCTTTCTGACAGTAAACTGAAGATCTTCTCACCATTTTCTGACATTTTATCAACCAAACAATTGATTAGTTGAGAAAATAATCGGTAGCTGCAGTGATTAATCAGTTAGTTGTTGACTATTATCTCTAACTATTCTGTGATTGCAGCTTCTTTAATGTGAATATTGGTATCTTTTCTCATATATGACACTAAACTGAATATTTATTCACCATCTTTTGACGGTTTACAGACCAAACAACTAATTGATTAATCAATTAATCAGTTATTTGTTGAGTATTATCACCAACTAGTCTAAATTCTTTGATTGCAGCTTCTTTAATGTGAATATTTTCTGGTTTCATTCCTCTGTGACAGTAAACTGAACATCTTTTCAACTTTTTCTACCGTTGAACATCCAAACATCCAATCGATCGACTGATCGGTAGCAGTTAGCCTCCCGCTAGCTGCTGTTTGTCGTGTAATATTTGAACGTAGCCTTTTTTTCTTTCTTTTTTTGCTTTCCGATCAGCAGAGGAACCGATCGAACTGCACTTGTAGCTGGTGCTCTTGAAAAACTTGAAACTAAACGAATAATGGTGCAGATGTAAGAGGAGGAGCCGTGTGATCTAGCGCTGCTGCTGTCGCTGTGATTCCAGCTGTAGTTTAGGAACTCTTCTCTGAATGGATTCACCTGAACTGTACATATTATCGCTTTTATTTTATGTGTTTGGAGTGTACAAACCCTCAGATCGGTGCCCATCCGAGCCTGGGGGAGTCTTCCTCCACTCCTGGGTTGTTTTTTCTTTCTGAATCAGGTTTGTGGTGACAGAGAAACCAATTGCACTTATTTTTCATCGTTCATTTTTCATGTAAGTTTTCTACTGCCGCGGCCGCCACGGTCCGACTACAATCTTTGTTTTAGCTGCCTTCATCTTCTTCTTCTTTTAGTGTAGACTATAGCCTCCCCTTTGCCTCCCCCCATGTCCCCCCTACCTCCCCTCTATCTCCCCTCTGCCTCAACTCTGCCTCCCCTCTGCTTCCCCTCTACCTCCCCTCTGCCTCCCCTCTGCTTCCCCTCTACCTCCCCTCTACCTCCCCTCTGCCTCCCCTCTGCTTCCCCTCTACCTCCCCTCTACCTTCCCTCTGCCTCCCCTCTGCCTCCCCTCTGCCTCCCCTCTGCCTCCCCTCTGCCTCCCCTCTGCCTTCCCTCTGCCTCCCCTCTATCTCCCCTCTGCCTCAACTCTGCCTCCCCTCTGCTTCCCCTCTGCCTCCCCTCTACCTTCCCTCTGCCTCCCCTCTATCTCCCCTCTGCCTCCCCTCTGCTTCCCCTCTACCTCCCCTCTACCTCCCCTCTGCCTCCCCTCTGCTTCCCCTCTACCTCCCCTCTACCTTCCCTCTGCCTCCCCTCTGCCTCCCCTCTGCCTCCCCTCTGCCTCCCCTCTATCTCCCCTCTGCCTTCCCTCTGCCTCCCCTCTATCTCCCCTCTGCCTCAACTCTGCCTCCCCTCTGCTTCCCCTCTACCTCCCCTCTGCCTCCCCTCTGCTTCCCCTCTACCTCCCCTCTACCTCCCCTCTACCTTCCCTCTGCCTCCCCTCTGCCTCCCCTCTGCCTCCCCTCTATCTCCCCTCTGCCTTCCCTCTGCCTCCCCTCTATCTCCCCTCTGCCTCAACTCTGCCTCCCCTCTGCTTCCCCTCTGCCTCCCCTCTACCTTCCCTCTGCCTCCCCTCTATCTCCCCTCTGCCTCCCCTCTGCTTCCCCTCTACCTCCCCTCTACCTTCCCTCTGCCTCCCCTCTGCCTCCCCTCTATCTCCCCTCTGCCTCCCCTCTGCTTCCCCTCTACCTCCCCTCTACCTTCCCTCTGCCTCCCCTCTACCTCCCCTCTGCCTCCCCTCTGCTTCCCCTCTACCTCTCCTCTACCTCCCCTCTGCCTCCCCTCTGCTTCCCCTCTACCTCCCCTCTACCTTCCCTCTGCTTCCCCTCTACCTCCCCTCTATCTCCCCTCTGCCTCCCCTCTGCCTTCCCTCTGCCTCCCCTCTGCTTCCCCTCTACCTCCCCTCTACCTTCCCTCTGCCTCCCCTCTGCCTCCCCTCTGCCTCCCCTCTGCCTCCCCTCTATCTCCCCTCTGCCTCCCCTCTGCCTTCCCTCTGCCTCCCCTCTATCTCCCCTCTGCCTCCCCTCTATCTCCCCTCTACCTCCCCTCTGCCTCCCCTCTGCCTCCCCTCTGCCTCCCCTCTATCTCCCCTCTGCCTCCCCTCTACCTTCCCTCTGCCTCCCCTCTATCTCCCCTCTGCCTCCCCTCTACCTTCCCTCTGCCTCCCCTCTATCTCCCCTCTGCCTCCCCTCTAACTTCCCTCTGCCTCCCCTCTATCTCCCCTCTGCCTCCCCTCTACCTCCCCTCCCCCTCTGCCTCCCTTCATCTCCTTTAAGTCCCGTTACCATCTCTTCTTTCCCAACTAAACTCTCACCTCTCGTCTTTGTCGTGATATTTACTCCCCCGCATCCTCCACTCTCTGGCTTATTTTTCTGTCTTTTTTCCAATAATGATACAAAAACAAACTGAAAAATCTTTTAATAAATGATACATTTTGGGAAACTGTCTGTTGGTGTTTTGTGACTCCTGGTTTGGAAAGCAGCTCCGGCCAAACAGATGTGCGACTCCAGGGGGTGCAGACTTAGAGGCTGTACATTTAGAGTAGGGGTGAGGAAGGGTGAGGAGGCTGGTTCAGGAGACTCTGTAATCTGACTGGGAGGAGGAGGAGGTGGTGGTGGGACGGCTGATCCTCCAACCAGCTGCTGCCGAACCACAAACACCAGATCTGAGGAGGAGTAAATATCTGCTGTGAAACCCAAAATCAGTCTCCAAATCTCAATTTAAAATGAATTTTTAGATTCATTCTACCTGGAAATGACAAAAACAGGTGAGAAAAGCACTGAGATTTTGATGCATTTTTAAAATATTTATATTATGTGTTAAAATACCATGTCTAAAATAGTCGCGTGCATTAAAACAGTGAGTTAAAAACACATTTCTGCAGGTTAACAGAAGCTATAATATCACATGAACAGATTTCCAACAAGATTTTGTTATTTAACATCCATCATCCATCCATCCATCCATTCATCCATCCATCCATCCATCCATCCATCTTCTTCCTCTTATCCAGGGTCGGGTCGTGGAGGCAGCAGATGAAGCAGGTCATTCCAGATGTTCCTCCTCCCAGCAATTCTTTCCAGCTCTTCCTGGGGGATCCCGAGGTGTTCCCAGGCCAGATGAGATATATAATCCCTCCAGAGGGTTCTGGGTCTACCCCGGGGTCTCCTCCCAGGAGGATGTGTTCAGAAAACCTCCAAAGGAAGTCTCCCTGGAGGATCTGAATCAGATATCCAAACCACCTCAACTGGTTCCTTTAGGGGTGAAGGATCAGCAGCTCTACTCTGAGCTCCCTCTGGATGTCTGAGCTTCTCCCCCTATCTCTAAGGCTGAACCCAGACACCCTATGGAGGAAGCTCATTTCAGACTCTTGTATCCGTGATCTCCTTCTTTGGGTCACTACCCAGAGCTCATGACAATAGGTGAGGGTTGGAATGTAGATGGATGGTAAACTGAGAGCTTCTCCTTGAGGCTCAGCTCCTTCTTCACCACGACGGTTTGGTGCAACGCCTTCATTACTGCTGACGCTGCACCAATCCTCCTGTCTATCTCTAGCTCCATTTTCTCATCACTCATGAACAAGATCCTGAGATACTTGAACTCCTTCGCTTGAGGAAGCAACTCCCTCCCAACCCAGAGGGAGCAATCCACCGGTTTCCATCACAGAACCATGGCCTTCGGACTTGGAGTTTCTGATCTGCATCCCCACCGCTTCACACTCAGCTGCAAACTGCTCCAGTGCTGCTGAAGGTCTGAGGAACCAATAGAACAACATCATCTGCAAAAAGCAAAGATGAGATCCTGAGGTCCCCAAACCGGACCCTCCTCACCCCGGCTGCACCTTGAGATCCATGAATACCACAAACAGGATCCAAGACAAGGGACAGCCCTGGAGGAGTCCAACACCCACTGGAAACGAGTATGACTTTGTGCTGAGTATGTGGACACAGCTCTCACTTTGGTTGTACAGGGACCGAATGGCTCGTATCAGAGACCCTGGTACCCCATACTCCCTCAGTATCCCATACTCCCTCAGTACCCCATACTACCTCCGTACCCCATACTCCCTCGGTATCCCATATTCCCTCAGTACCCCATACTCCCTCAGTACCCCATACTCCCTCAGTATCCCATACTCCCTCAGTACCCCATACTCCCTCAGTACCCCATACTCCCTCAGTACCCCATACTCCCTCAGTACCCCATACTTCCTCAGTACCCCATACTTCCTCAGTACCCCCCACAGAAGCCCTCAGGGGACACAGTCATAGGTCTTCTCCAGATCCACAAAACACATGTAGACTGGCAGGTCAAACTCCCATGACCCCCTCAGCAGCTCCACAAAAGTAAAGAGCTGATCCACTGTTCCACGACCAGGATGGAATCCGCATTGCTCCTCCTGGATCCAAAGTTTGACAATCGATCAGAGCCTCCCTTCCAGCACCCGAGAGTAAACTTTCCCAGGGAGGCTGAGAAGAATGATACCGCTGTAGTTGGAACACACTCTTCAGTCCCCTTTATGAAGATGGGAATCACCACCCCAGTCTGCTACTCCACAGCACCGTACCCGATGTCCACGCGACATTGTAGAGATGTGTCAATCAAGACAGTCCAACAATGTCCAGAGCCTTCAGCATCTCAGGGCGAATCCCGTCCACAGCTGGCGCCACAGAGGACGTGTTTACCAATTCAGGAGTTCCTCAAAGTGCTCTTTCCACCGCCCGACAATATCCCCAGTAAGGGTCAGAAGTTCTCCCCCCGACTGTACACAGCCTGAGTAAAGCCCCGCCTCCCCTTCCCGAGGCGTCAAACAGTTTGCCAGAACTTCCTTGAGACCAACTAAAAGTCCTTCTCCATAGCCTCCCCGAATTCCTCCCACACCTGAGTTTTAGGCCTTTTGGCCAACCGGTACCCATCAGCTGCTTCAGGAGACTCCCGAGCCAAGCAGGCCAGAAAAGCCTCCTTTTCCAGCCTGACGGCTTCCCTCCCCGCTGGTGGACACCAGCAGGTTTTTGGATTGCCATCAAGACAGACACCAGTGACCTTCAGGCCACAGCTCCTAACAGCTGCTTCAGCAATAGAGGCTTTGAACATGGACCACTCAGATTCCATGTCCCCAACCTCCCCCAGGATGCAGGAGAAAGTCCTCTGGAGATGGGAGCTGAAAACCCCAATGACAGGGTTCTCCTCCAGATGTTCCCAGTTCACCCTCACTACATGTTTGGGTTTACCAGGTCTGTCCAGCAGTCTTCCATCGGATCCAACTCACCACCGGGTGGTGATCAGTTCACAGCTCTGCTCCTCTCTTCACCCGAGTGTCCGAGACATCCGGCTGCAGGTCTGATGATAAGACTATGAAGATGATCATCGACCTTTGGCCTAAGGTGCTCTGGTACCAGGAACACTTAAGAGAACCTGATGCTCCAACATGGTGTTTGTTATAGACAATCTATGACCAGCACAGAAGTCCAATAACAAAGCACTAGTCTGGTTCAGATCAGGCTGCTCCTCCCAATCACCTCCTCCAGGTTTCTCCATCGTTGTCCACGTGAGCGTTGAAGTTCCCCAGGAGAACGATGGAGTTCCCAGGTGGTCCCCCTTCCAGGAACCTCCCAGAGACTCCAAGAAGGCCGAATACTCTGAACTGCTGTTTGGTGCATAAGAACAGACAACAGTCAGAGTTTATCCTCAGAGAAGCGACCCTCTGGTTCTCCAGGGAGAACTCCAACAAAGCGGTGCTCAGCCAGGGGCTGGCCTTTAAAAGTGTCTTAATATTACAGTTAGGCTTTTCCTCCTTTAGATGTCTGAATTTCTGATGAAAACAAGACAATAATTTTAGTTTTTACAGTTTTAGAAAACCTCACCGTGTTAGTGCTTCTTCTTCATTACATGCAGTTTAAAACCAGACTATTCATTCTCATGTCAAATTTAGAAGTTTTATTTGACCAACAGATTTTTTCTGGTTAGGAATGACATAAACAAAACAGAAAACACAGTAAAACTGTCATGAACACAGCCTGAGCGCCCCCCCCCCCCCCCCCCCCCCCCTTCAGGTGTGTGTTGGTGTAGAAGGCTGCAGCAGGTGTTTGGAGTCAGTGATTGGGTGATTGTGTGCAGGTGGAAGTCGTGCAATCAAGCTTCTCCTGCTCCGCTTTATAATCAGACGCCACTCTGTCTTGGACGCGGGACCGTGAACAATGAACAGTTAGTGCTCTGCACTGCTCAAGTCTTCGTCTCTGTTTTAATGCTCTCAGTAGTCCTGTTCTCTTTGTTTAGTGTCGACTTCTGCCTGCTTCTGTTCCCGGATCCTCTGCCTGGTTCCCTTCCTCCTTTCCATCTTGGAGTCTCCTGGATGAAACACCTGTTGCCAGTCAGACCTCGCCACCTGAGACACCACAACCACCAAGGCGGACATTAAACTCGTGGAAAGCTTGGATTCCCCTGTAGCCCACACCTCTGCTCCAGCCGCTCCACCGCTGGCTAGAACACCTAGAAGAGGATTCACTTACCTGGACCGGTTGAGCCTGGCTTCCCCTTCCACTCCGAACTCCATCCCTATATAGCAGTCCATTAAGTCTCTGTTCCTGAGCAGTACCAGACTACTGTTTACCAACGTTAGTATTTACAGTCGTTCGTAATTCGTATCCTGTAGTATTTTCCGGTAAAGAATTGTAGTTTCGTAAATAGTTATTTTTGTTTGGGGTTAGTTGGTTAACGATTACTGTTAGTATTAAATTCTGGGTTCTTTCTATTTTATTTGGGATTCCTGCCTTGGTGTTGCCAAAGGTGAGTTTTCATGATTATCTTTGTTTTTTGTAATTATTCCTCCATTCCTCTAGAGGGGCTTTCTTCATTCTGTAGGGTTATTTAAACTTCCATTTCCTAGTTTTCAGAGATTGTAGTTTTTCCTGTTTTCTAGTATTGCAAATAAAGCATTCTAAAACTTACCTGTGTCTGTAATCTCTTCCCTGCACCTGAGCCTTTGCACTCACCGCAACAAAAACATGGTGTTAGAGACGTTAATGATGACAGATTTCAATGGATTCAGGTCCGAACAAAAATGTCAAAAGTGAAAATGTAAAATAAAAACATAGAAATATTCATTATTAGCATAACTAACACAATTTTTTATGTTTACGTCATTTCCAGCCAGAGGAAAAAAACTGTTCAATAAAAATTTAATTTATTAACAGTTCAATAAAAGATCCTCAGATTTCCTGTTTTTCACCTTTTTTTTCTCTCTTTGCTCCTGAATCACTTCAATGATGCTGATTTTAGGAAAATTTTTAAAATCAGACAATCCACACACACACACACACACACACACACTCTACACACACAGTCTACACACACACACTCAGGAGTAGCATCATGTCTCTGACTACAACACCGTCAGCTTCCCTCCTCCCCATCACCCCCCCACCCCTGTATCCATGCAGTTTTTAGCAGAGCAGCTTTCTTCCCTCCTCCTCCCTTTCTGCCCTCCTCCTCTTCCTCCTCTTCCTCCTCTTCCTCCTCTTCCTCCTCCTCCCTTTCTGCCCTCCTCCTCCTCCTCGTCACCCCGGTTTGGAGGACAAAGAGGAGGATGGAGGGCACAGAGAGGTTTTTCGGAACACGTGTTGTTTTCCACACTTATTTCTAATAATAAACTGCATTAGTTTGGTGTTTTTTCCACTCACTGTTCATGTTAGTTCACTGTATTCACACATATTTCTGATCATATTTACAGTTTTATACCACACTAAGAAATTTCCCTGTAAATTTACAGTAAAGAGCTGGCAGCTAAAGTTGCCAGCAGTGCACTGTTATTTTACAGTAATCCTACCGTATTCTACAACAACAGTTTAATACTGTAAAAAATATTACGGTATTATGCTGTTTAGAGAGCTATTTCCTGGGGCTTTCAAAATGAAAGCCCCAGGAAATAGCATAGTATAGAAATGGCTCAGACAAGAGATGACTTTTCAACATTAAGCTTTTATTAAAGCCAATTCTGTATCAAACATAGTTCAAAAACTTACTTATTTAACCCATTAAGTTTTAGTAACATACAATCATTTCCTCATGCTGAACAGGTTCTCATTGTGCATGTTCTAGTTCAGGTACACTGAGTTTGGTTTCCATTTTTCCTGAACTGTAACAAAAGATTCCTATATATCACTTAAATTATTTAATACTGCATTGAACACATTCAGCAGCTAACAAATTTCAAGAAACTGAAGTCTTGTAAAATACAATCTTTAAAAACAACTAATGATGTTTAACAGGTTGTCAACAATCTGTTTAAAAACTGCACATCACATTTCAGGTACTCTGCCTTCAGAATCAGTCTTTCATAACTCTTGATCATGTTCAATAAACACCAAGTCATGGAACAAACCTGGAACTACAAAACTGAGACACCAGGACTGAAGTATTTTATACTGAACCCACACAATACTGAGACTTGTTACCTTAGAATGACAACATGAACATCTGGTTGCAGACGGGGCTTTTCCTTTGTGAAAGTGAGGTTCTGTGTGGAGAGGTGTTGTGGGTTTACATGAAGTCCCACTCAGAGTCCATCAGTCTTTTTATAAAGGTGACTACATGGGGATTTACAGTAGATGTCTTTTTTCTGGAACAGCTTCCTGACCTCTTGGACATCACCTTCTCCTGGCTGCCCTTTGTTCCCCTCTCAGGGTTGATACCAAGGAAGAGCCTACAATGAAATGACAAAGAAAGAATATATTAGGTGTGGTAGGCAAACATCCCTTAAACTCAATATGGAACTCTGTCACATTCACCAAAAAAAAAAACAAACTAACAAAAAAAAACAAAACAGGAAACTAAAATTATTAAGCAAAACAGAGGCTTCCACTTATAACAGCTGTTTACTTCAGTACACATTTAAATCTAATTTTTGCAGCCGTTTGCATAACAAGCAAGTTTACCTTTCCTAAGTGGAGAGAAAAGCAACATGACACATCCTACAAACCTTTTTAAAACTCGAAATTACCTAAATGGTCGAAAGCAGACAAGTACATGTGGAGATGTGATAACAGATCAGTGGAGCATCACATTGTATAGTTGATCAAAAATTACATGAAAGACAGAGATAGATAACTTAACCAAGTTGGATCTGGTTGCTTAGAAATTCATTTTCCTGGTCTGGTTTAAAAGAAAGAGCCAAAGTTTTGTCCACTCTGCAGCTAAAGGGGAGGATGCTAGCTAACTAGCTGCTAGCTAACAGTGTGGGAAACGTTAGCATTCATGCTAGCTGCTAGCTAACAGTGTGGGAAACGTTAGCATTCATGCTAGCGACTCGTGGCTAACACCAAGCAGTAACTAACCTGGCTATATTTATGTTACTGTCAAAGAATAAAACATAAAATAGACTGACAGAATTAAAAGTAAGGCTGACTTTTTAATAATCACAGTTACCTTGTTAAGTGAACCGGAGCAGGATGGATCAACTACAGATGGTCCCTGCAGGTCTGAGGCCCGAAAATCGTCGTCCTCAGTTCTTCCTTTTCTCCACATCTTCCCTCAGTAATGAGTAGAATCACTGATACAGAATATTTTAAACCTATTTCGTCACTTCTTTGTGTTGGCTGTTTGCTAAATGTGGTGATGTGCAGGAAAATTTGCCGAGACGAGTAACAGTCGGACTGCAGCAACAGTCACACTCCAATCAACCCAAACCAGAAAAATACTGTAATCTGCTGTAAGATTGTACGGTAGCTTGCTGTTAATATTTTGTTCTTGAAAAACACGTGAATTTACAGTATTCAGCTGTATTTACAAAGAACGGTATATTACTGTACAAAATATGCTGTATTTTTACAGCAATTTGTTACAGTGCATTTATTTAGCTGTTTTTATTCAGTTGTCCTGTAGTAATCTGTGTGCTTCTGGTATTTTGTAATAGTTCTTAATAAATATGACTTTTTAAAAATAATTTTTGTGTTTTTCGGGTCAGTTGTCCTGTGATATTCAGTGTGCTTGTTGTTTTCTGTAGTAGTTTATTGTTATTGCCCATAGTTGTACTGTTTTAAACCTTTTGGTTGGGTCAGGCATATGGGTTCTGTAAAGCATCTTGAGACAATTTGACTGTAATTGGTGCTGTATAAATAAAATTGAATTGAATTGAACTGAACTGAAATTTCTCCACTTTTTTAGCCTGTATTTAGTTTTAGTGTGTTCATGCAGACTTAAGAGGAAGATGTCGTTTTTATCACATATCTAATTATAAATGTTTTATTGTGACCTGCCAAGGGACTGCAGATGGAAATTAGCTTAAAGCTAACTCTGGTGCAATACATCAAATGGAAACATTTATGTCTAATATTGTACATGGTCCCTTTTTAAATAAACTGATAATAATAATAATAATATTATTATTATTATTATTATTATTATTATTATTATTATTATTATTATTAATATTAATAATAATAATAATAATAATAATAATAATAATAATAATAATAATAATGCACATAATTAACAGAACTTGTAATAGAAGGTGGAGAAAACTTAGCACACATTTATAAATAAAAATATATATCATTTTCATTTTATTTTTGTCCATCTTGCATTTTGCAGTATTTTATATACAGATATATATATATATTGGGGCTACTCCATGGACACCACAACAAATTACAGCTGGCCTCCAAATCCTAGGAGGACAAATTCAAGGTGTCAGAGCCAGAAAAGGGATCCAGTACAGAGACTCTAATGAAGGGATCCAGTACAGAGACTCTAATGAAGGGATCCAGTACAGAGACTCTAATGAAGGGATCCAGTACAGAGACTCTAATGAAGGGATCCAGTACAGAGACTCTAATGAAGGGATCCAGTACAGAGACTCTAATGAAGGGATCCAGTACAGAGACTAAAGATCCAAAGGTGGCCAAAGCAGGAAGTGGAGGCCGAAGAGGACGTTCGGGAAGCTGGTAGGGGAGAAGACAGGAGGTCAGGTGGGTCAGGGTCCTTCCCATCTCCACAACTGAACACCAAGTTCAGGAGGAGGTGAGGGCAGAACAGAGACACCGGCATGTCCACTGGGTCAGATGGATGCTGGACCACATCCTCAACAGCTGTGCAAAGAGGGACGGTACTTTTGGAGGCACAATGAGGACATCAGCGAGGCAGCTCCAACCCTCCAAGCAGACTATCATCTCTGTCAGAGCTGGGAAGAAACCAAAACCTGCCAGTAGAGCATCAGGCATCCTAACCTCTGCAGGGGATGGGCAGCTGTTGGTGGACCTCCAGAGGCAGCTGTTGGTGGACCTCCAGAGGCAGCTGTTGGTGGACCTGGAGCTGCAGCTGTTGGTGGACCTCCAGAGGCAGCTGTTGGTGGACCTGGAGCTGCAGCTGTTGGTGGACCTCCAGAGGCAGCTGTTCGTGGACCTCCAGCAGCAGCTGTTGGTGGACCTCCAGAGGCAGCTGTTGGTGGACCTGGAGCTGCAGCTGTTGGTAGACCTCCAGAGGCAGCTGTTGGTGGACCTGGAGCTGCAGCTGTTGGTAGACCTCCAGAGGCAGCTGTTCGTGGACCTCCAGCAGCAGCTGTTCGTGGACCTCCAGCAGCAGCCAAAGTTCCACAACCACAGTACAGCTACCGCCCTCAGACATTGTCCTCGTGTCTGAATCCACCAAGCAGGTTGTTGGAGCTGACAGTCAATGGGAAGACCTCCTGGAAGAGGCCTTTGAACAGAAGCGCTCCAGATATGCAGAGGTGGTCTACAGCTGTCAGCAGCAGGATGGAGATCAAGGTGTCTCCAGTGGAAGTGGGATGGAGGGGTTTGTAGTCCATTCCTTAACTTCAGCCAGCTATGGATCGAGGGAGAGAGGAATCTTATTTTTATTTCTTCAACCTCTATTTTACCAGGTAAGTTAGCTGAGAACTGGTTCTCATTGACACAACGACCTGGTCCAGAGGAGAGCCATCTGCAGACCCACCGTAGAAAAAGCCTCAAGATCAGGGGTCCCCAAACTTTTTTCTGTGAGGGCCACATACCTTTTCCCTTCTCTGATGGGGGGCTGGGGTCAGTTTGTAACAGAAAAAGTGTGACGATCGCAGGGGTGCCTAAACGTAAACAGTTATTGTTTTCCAGAAAGCCACACATAACCAAATATTAATAACCCTTTCCAGGATCTTTACAGAAAAAAGTCAGGAAATAAATAATAACACTATTAATGAAATAAAATTACACTATTTAGGAAATCAATAAAAATCAAATAACCCTCTCTGGGTTCTTCACAGAAAAAAAGTCCATGGAACATTAACTTTCTGTTCTGCCATGCACAATCTTAACAGGTAAAAGTTCAGCTTAGTTGTCAGAGCAGAATCTCTTACTTAAATGACTCATATGAAAAGTCTCCACGAATAAAAATGAGCAGCTGCGCTGTGTCCTGCATGTCTGTGCTCTCATCCAGTGCTAATGAAAAAAACGTCAGATTCTTTGGTCTTCTGCTGCAGCTGGGCAAATACATTACCCCTGATTTCTTTAATGCGTCTGGTGATTGTATTCGCCGACAGACTCACGGCATTAAAGATATCTTTCTTCTCGGGACACACCTCCTCCACGACAGCATTCAAACATTTCTTGACAAATTGTCCATCAGTGAAAGGTTTACCGCTGCTTGCTATCAGTTGAACAACCTGAAAGCTGGCACGAACGGATGACTGGTTCAGCTGAGCTTGGCGTACAAATGTATTCTGCTGAGCTAACAGTCCACTTTTTAGCTTTGAGTTTGTCTGCTCGCATTTGGCCTTGCAAGCTTTCATACTTGTCTTTGTGATGGGATTCATAGTGTCGGCGCAGATTGTATTCTTTGAATACCGCCACCACCTCTTGACAGATGAGACAAACAGCCTTTTCTTTGCACTGAACAAAAAAATAATCGTTTGTCCACTGCAGGTTAAATACCCTGCATTCTGAATCAGTTTTTCTCTTACCTAACCTTTTCGCCATTATTCCGTTTTACTTGACAGGGGCGAGTCTAGACTGCAGAAGGGTGGACTAGAATGTCACGTTCTATGTGTGTATTAGTCTCGATCGCGTGGCCAGACTGAAAAAAATCATAATGCGTCTCTGGTATTGTTCAAGGGGCCAGACCAAATGTGGAGGCGGGCCGTATCCGGCCCGCGGGCCGTAGTTTGGGGACCACTGCTCAAGATGGTTCAAGAGAGGAGGTCCATTGAGGCCTAGTAGCTCTGGACACAAGCTGGGTCTGACCAGCCCTGAGTCCAGAGGCAACAGCAGATGTTTCCTCACAGCATTGAAGAAAACATGTCATTGTTATTGGATATATGTGTAATAATATGGACACATTTCCTTCATTTGTTTTCTGGGGGTTTTTTTTGGTCAGTTGGCTTGTGCAGGTTGTATTTTATAATATTTAGTTGTTTTTGCATATTTCTAGTAATGTGTACAGTTTTCTGTCATTGTTGTGTTTATTTCTTGAGTTCTAGCCGCGATGCTCGATGACAACGTCCCTGTTCTCTCTAAAGCTGTTTTCTGAGCTGCATTTGTTGGATGAATTTAATTATTAGTAGCTTTTAATTGTGGTTCTAGCAGGTTAATGACTGTAGTTCTGCAACAGCTTCTTATTTAAACTCCGATAAAGCTCACATCAAACATTAGTCACTATTACAAACACTTATTTCTAATTAAATCTATCACTTTCCATCATTTTGTGTCTTTTTTGTTCAGCTGGCTTGTAGTCGTGGCTGGATTTTGTAATAATTCAACACAACCAGGTTCTTATTCCCTCATTTTCTCCCAAAATTCCCTCTGATGAAACTCCTCCCAGAACCCCAGGCGCTTGTTAAACTGGTACACTGGAACTGTTTCCAGAAGATGATGAGGCCTCGGTTCACAGCATCGCTCTTCCCGCCATCCATGGTCTCTGTGACGTCACATCCGGGGGACATGCCAAGACGCCGGGACAGGCGTGTTCAAGGACACACGTGTGTCCCATGACATTGTGGGAGATATCTGGGGCAGCTGTAGGTGAGGAGCGTCGCCGCCGTGGCCTCGATGTGTGACGCCATCTCACACTCAGCTGCTCCATTATTCTGCAGGAGGGAACCACCGGCCGGGAGGCTGTGAATGAGGAGAAGACAGCGCTGGATGGTGGTTGGACCACAGCTGGATGCTGCTGGATGCTGGTTGGATGATGGCTGGATGCTGCTGGATGCCGGTGGGATGGAGGTTGGATGACGGCTGGATGACGGTTGGATGATGGCTGGATGCTGCTGGATGCTGGTTGGATGATGGCTGGATGCTGCTGGATGCTGGTTGGATGATGGCTGGATGCTGCTGGATGCCGGTTTGATGACGGTTGATGACTGCTGGATGATGGTTGGATGGCGGTGTGATGCTGCTGGATGCTGGTTGGATGATGGCTGGATGCTGCTGGATGCTGGTTGGATGATGGCTGGATGCTGCTGAATGCCAGTTGGATGATGGCTGGATGCTGCTGGATGCTGGTTGGATGACGGCTGGATGCTGCTGAATGCCAGTTGGATGATGGCTGGATGCTGCTGGATGCCGGTTGGATGAAGGTTGATGACTGCTGGATGACTGCTGGATGACTGTTGGATGACGGCGTGATGCTGCTGGATGCTGCTTGGATGATGGCTGGATGCTGGTTGGATGATGGCTGGATGCTGCTGGATGCCGGTTTGATGACGGTTGATGACTGCTGGATGATGGTTGGATGGCGGTGTGATGCTGCTGGATGCTGGTTGGATGATGGCTGGATGCTGCTGGATGCTGGTTGGATGATGGCTGGATGCTGCTGAATGCCAGTTGGATGATGGCTGGATGCTGCTGGATGCTGGTTGGATGACGGCTGGATGCTGCTGAATGCCAGTTGGATGATGGCTGGATGCTGCTGGATGCCGGTTGGATGAAGGTTGATGACTGCTGGATGACTGCTGGATGACTGTTGGATGACGGCGTGATGCTGCTGGATGCTGCTTGGATGATGGCTGGATGCTGGTTGGATGATGGCTGGATGCTGCTGGATGATGGCTGGATGCTGGTTGGATGATGGCTGGATGCTGCTGGATGCTGGTTGGATGACGGCTGGATCCTGAGGTCCGTTGAAGACGGCAGCGTCCCCAGAGATCACATCTTCCAGGATGATTTAGTGCCGCTGTCAGATCCGGAGAAACAGAAGTGGGTCAGCGTGATGAAAGATCCGTAAACCTGACGGTCCGACAGATGGAGAAGATCAGCCAAACTCATAAATAATGCACCTATGTAATATTTACAGAATATTAGAACACTGATCACTGATCCACAGCACATTCTCAGCCTTTTCTGCTCTGCTCACATTTTTCCTCACTGTTGGTTCATTTTTCTCTGCAGCATAAAATCCTATAAAAGCTCAATGAAAACAGAACGACCAAGTTTATGTCACTCGGAGACTTTCTCACTTGTTTTAGGGGCACTTTGGATGCAAACATCTCCATGTTTTCTACTTTCACAAACATTAATCAGCTGTACAAAGATGTTCCACCATCATCAGCAGATGTTCCACCATCATCAGTAGATGTTCCACCATCATCAGTAGATGTTCCACCATCATCAGTAGATGTTCCACCATCATCAGCAGATGTTCCACCATCATCAGTAGATGTTCCACCATCATCAGTAGAAGGTGTTCCACCATCATCAGTAGGTGTTCCACCATCATCAGTAGATGTTCCACCATCATCCGTAGATGTTCCACCATCATCAGTAGAAGGTGTTCCACCATCATCAGTAGGTGTTCCACCATCATCAGTAGGTGTTCCACCATCATCAGTAGATGTTCCACCATCATCAGTAGATGTTCCACCATGCTGAACGGATCTCCAACTACCTGCTCCTCTGTTCTCTGGTTCTGCTGCATTTTATTGGCTTTCCTCTCAGTCTCTCTGAGGAAACACTTCCTGCAGTTCAACCTGGAAACTCATGATTGTTGGTTGCTGCTGAGTCTCTAAAATCTTTTCTACCAGAGAGAGCAGAATTTTTAGACTTTTGCAGAATCTGTTTTGTACAAATGATTTATTTTGGGCATATTTTGAATAAAGTGGTTCTTGTGAAATATCACGATTTTAAGATTTTGATTTAATTAAATTTTGTGATTGAGCTCATGTGAGAGATTAAACCAATGCAGGAAAATTAGCAAAAACATACAAATTATTCATGAAAAACTCTCAAACTTTTTGCATGACGATCGGTCCCTTCTGGCTTTGCAGCTGTACTTCATTAATTTATGGTTTTGTACAGAATCCGTTTAGTGCAAACTGTTTGTTTTTGACCCATTTTTACATGAAATTTTGATGAAATATTGCAGTTTTAAGCTCAGGTTTGGTTGATTTTCTCACATGAGCCAGACATTACACAGGATTCATTCAAGGAAATCTGGATTTTCTTTCTGATTGCTTCTGTTTTCTTGCTGATAAAAAGTGTTAGTTTGTTGATTTTTAAAAAAGAAAGTTTGCTTTTTTTAAAACCAGATAACACCTGAATCTGAGCTTAACGAGTAAATAACGTCAGGAAAACATCCAGTTTAAATATCTGCATGAAAATAAGAGAAGCAAAGTTTAAATCTGGATGTAATCAGTTAGTAAATATCAGTCAATAAACATCAGCCAGTAAATATCAGCCAGTAAATATCAGCAGGTAAATATCAGCCGGTAAACAGCCGGTAAACAGCCAGGAAACCTCCCACTGAACTTCCTGGCTGCTCTGCTCTCTCTCTCCAGCAGCTCTGTTATGTAATGACACCTCAGCACATAAGAAGACAATAGCCCAGATATTTCTATACAACGGGGGAACAAACGTGCACGGCTCACATGCACACAGCCGGATGGTAGGCAGCAGCCCCATGGGGGTTTGTGCTGAGAGCCGGATGAATTATTCCATTATTTTACTGGAATGCTGAGCATTTCTAGCCTGCAGTCGCTAATCCCGGTCCAATGCAGAGCTACAACCATCGAGTCTCTCAAGAGTTACAGTTTCTCCAGAATCACCCTGACCCAGAACCCACCCTCACCCAGAACCACCCTGACCCAGAACCACCCTGACCACAACCACCCTTGAACCCTCTTCTGCTGATGATGGTGGAACATCTACTGATGATGGTGGAACATCTTTCTACAGATGATGGTGAAATATCTACTGATGATGGTGAAACATCTACTGATGATGGTGGAACATCTACAGATGATGGTGGAACATCTACAGATGATGGTGGAACATCTACAGATGATGGTGGAACATCTACAGATGATGGTGGAACATCTTTCTACTGATGATGAGCAGAGTAGAGAGGAAAAGTCTGGAAGCATGAGAATATAAAAACATCTACAGGATGAGGAGACAAAATGACAGAAATCAGACACAAAACATCAGACATAAACTGAAAAATCTGAGACATAAAACTCAAACGAGACATAAAATGACGAAGACGAGACAAAACCACCACTTATAAAGTTAGTTTTGTCCAAAGACCAGTCCACAGCCCGAAAATATTCAGAAAAATAACAATAATAGAAAAAATAGCATAAAAACAGTAAATATTTACATGTACGGAGCTGGAACCAGTGTTTTATTCATTTTTCTTTAAACACGAATCGAATTTGAGCTTAAAATCAAAATATTTCGAAGGAATAAGCTGAATGGATGGTAATGTGTGCTTTTCTCATGATTTGTATTTTGTATCTTGTATCTCTTGTGACTGGACTTCTATCTTGGCAACACCAAGTATAAGTGTGGTACAGTGATATATGACACCTGTGCTGATGTCTTATTGTCTTAGCCTATGCCTGTTTCTATCGTTCTTTTGGAAAGATGAGTTACTTAATTGTTTACCCTGTGTAACACGAGAGACTTAATTCTGTTTTATCTTGGTTCTGTTTACTTTTATAATTTTTCCTTTTTTTTTTGTTTTTTTGTTTTATTCGTTTCATTTATTTTTTTTCTTAATTTATTCATTTGTGATTATTGTTACTATTATTGTTATTATTGATGTTATGTTTTCGTTTAACTCTGTTATAAAAGTTGAAAACTAATAAAAAAGTGAATTACAAAAAAAAAAAAATCAAAATATTTCACCAAAATGGGGCTGCACAGTGGTGTAGTGGTTAGCACTTTCGCCTTGCAGCTAGAAGATCCCTGGTTCGCGTCCCGGCTTTCCCGGGATCTTTCTGCATGGAGTTTGCATGTTCTCCCTGTGCATGCGTGGGTTTTCTCCGGGTACTCCGGCTTCCTCCCACAGTCCAAAAATATGCTGAGGTTAATT
This sequence comes from Amphiprion ocellaris, assembly GCF_022539595.1. Taxonomy (NCBI): domain Eukaryota; kingdom Metazoa; phylum Chordata; class Actinopteri; family Pomacentridae; genus Amphiprion; species Amphiprion ocellaris. The sequence goes on along the minus strand of NC_072774.1, from coordinate 420,969 downwards.
GATTATTCTAAATTGCCCGTAGGTGTGAATGTGAGAGTGATTGTTTGTCTCTGTATGTAGCCCTGTGACAGACTGGTGACCTGTCTAGGGTGTCCCCTGCCTTCACCTGAGTCAGCTGGGATGGGCTCCAGCGCCCCCACGACCCTAGTGAGGATTAAGCGGTGTATAGATAATGGATGGATTTCACCAAAATCCCTTTATTCTACATGTCTGGTTAGAAAACGAGTAAATGTAAAATATCAGTATTGCTTTAATGTCTTTATTTTACAACCCTGTGGCTGTCGTCTCTGTAATAGTTGCAGCTCTGGATACTGCTTTCATGTTTTGTGTTCAAATTATTCTCATAAAAACTTGTTTGGTTGTTTAATAAGCAAAATAATTCTGATCTGAGTCTAACTGCTGCTTGTCTGGTTGCTTCCAGCCTCCGGGGAGTTCACAGACTCAGGTTGTGTTTCTCCAGAACAAAGATGCTTTCTCAGATTTCCATGTTGTGTTTCCTAAAATGAGACGATTTCCTTTTCAAACAAAAAACTTTAGTTGTGTTAAAGCTGTAAAATCCCCGTTTGGTTTGAGCTGGTTGTAAATGTGAGGATGTGGGTGAATCAGATGAACGGATGCAGCATCAACGCCTCAGGCTTCCTGCTCCACGACGACCACCCTGCTGACCCACTGGGGGCAGGGGGCAGGGCTTAGCCAGCAGGAAGTGGAGGTCACATGACAATCCCGTGTTTACACCATGAGGGGAATGAGTTCATGTGAGCGTGTGGCCGGTCAGCTGGAAAATATTTAACCTGAGACTGAACACAAATAAATGCAGATTATCAGCAGAGGATGGAGGGTTAGAGTTAGTAGGGTTAGTATGGTGAGTAGAGTTAGTAGAGTTATAGTTAGTAGGGTTAGTAGGGTTAGTAGAGTTAGTAGTGTTAGAGTTAGGGTTAGTAGGGTTAGTAGAGTTACAGTTAGTAGGGTTAGTAGGGTTAGTAGAGTTAGTAGCGTTAGAGTTAGGGTTAGTAGGGTTAATAGAGTTAGAGTTAGTAGAGTTAGAGTTAGTAGGGTTAGTAGGGTTAGTAGAGTTAGTAGCGTTAGAGTTAGGGTTAGTAGGGTTAGTAGAGTTAGAGTTAGTAGGGTTAGTAGAGTTAGAGTTAGGGTTAGAGTTACAGTTAGTAGAGTTAGAGTTAGTAGGGTTAGTAGAGTTAGTAGAGTTAGAGTTAGGGTTAGAGTTACGGTTAGTAGAGTTAGTAGGGTTAGTAGAGTTAGTAGAGTTAGAGTTAGTAGGGTTAGTAGAGTTAGTAGAGTTAGAGTTAGTAGGGTTAGTAGAGTTAGTAGAGTTAGAGTTAGTAGGGTTAGCAAAGTTAGAGTTAGTAGGGTTAGTAGAGTTAGTAGAGTTAGAGTTAGTAGGGTTAGCAAAGTTAGAGTTAGTAGGGTTAGTAGAGTTAGTAGAGTTAGAGTTAGTAGGGTTAGCAAAGTTAGAGTTAGTAGAGTTAGTAGGGTTAGTAGGGTTAGTAGACTTAGAGTTAGGACGAGAACCTTCTGAGGTCCATACATTATCAATAGATCAGGAATATTATCCATACATTATCAATACAGCAGGAATAATCTATTAACAATAACAGTGAACAATATCTACTTGTTAATATTTGTTATACTTCTGTGTGTTAACTGTCAGAATTTTTACTGTGATGCATTAAGATGCAATTAAATTTCCCTTCGAGGATTAATAAAGTTATTATATTATATTATTGATGGGCTTTTGCATAAATATCCTGTTTTTTCACACTTTGGTTCATTAAAATCCACATTTTTCACACTTTTTGTGCATGAACATCCAGGTTTTTGGCATTTTTTATGCATTAATAATCATGTTTTTGAGACTTTTGTGCATTAAAATACCAGATTATTGGTTTCTTTTGCAAAAATCTTCAGCTTTTTAAGACTTCTGTTGGTTAACATGCAAGTTTTTGACTTTTAGTTGCATTGATGACCAGGTTAATTTTGTGCTTTAATATCCAGGTTTTTGCAATGTTTGTGATTCAATAGTTTGGGTTTTCAGATTTGTATGTACTAAAATGATTTTCTCTGCACTTTGCTGCATTAATATTCAGGTTTGGTGCTGTTTGTGCATTAATTTCCAGGTTTTTGCAACTTTTGTACATCAATAATCATATTTTTGCAACTTAACCCTAACCCTAACCCTAACCCTGCATTAATATTCTTTTTTTGCACTTTAGATCCTTATAGACCAAGTCATTGATACTTTGATGTGTTATTAACAAGGTTTTTGAGACTTAAATGCATTAATATATATGTTTTTTTGCAATTTGGTGCAGTAATATCCCTGTTTCTGAAGCTTGTGTGTTAATTGAACCTGCATTTACTCAAAAACAAAGCAAAACTTGGCCTCGTTTTGAGTAATTTGAGGCTTAATTGTAACAAATGTCACTCACTAACCCTGTTGACCAGCATAAAGAATATTAAGATCCTTTCTGCTTTGAAATTAAAATAAGATAAGATAAAGATAAGATAAAGTTCTTTATTTCTCCCCACTCCAGGGGAAATTTACATTGTTACAGCAGCTTTATTTACAATATATACAAGGGTGAAAAAAATTTTTAACAGAAAAAATAAAAATAAAGTTTAAAAGTGCAAAGATGTGCAGTGCAAGAATTTCAGTGCAAATTTTATGGTTTGGGGTGGTAATGATATAGTCCAGTTTATGTTAACATCAGCCAGTGATGCTGATGTTGTTCAGTCTTACAGCAGATGGAATGAAGGACCTGCGATAGCGCTCTTTCTTGCAGGGTGGATGTCTCAGTCTGCTGCTGAAGGAGCTGCTTAAAGACCCCACAGTGTCATGCAGTGGGTGAGAGGGATTGTCCATGATGGATGTGAGCTTTGACAACATCCTCCTCTCACCCACCTCCTCTATGGAGTCCAGGGAACAGTCCAGGACAGAACCAGCCCTCCTGACCAGTCTGTTTAGTCTCTTTCTGTCCCTTTCAGTGCTCCCTGCTCCCCAGCAGACCACTGCATAGAAGATAGCAGACGCTACCACAGAGTCATAGAATGTCCTGAGCAGAGTCCTGCACACTCCAAAGGACCTCAGTCTCCTCAGCAGGTGGAGACGACTTTGGCCCTTCTTGTACAGAACCTCTGTATTGTGTGTCCAGTCCAGTTTATTATTGAGGTGAACACCCAGGTATTTGTATGTGTCCACCATGTGTCCACCGTGTCAATGTGTCAAAATACCAACTGCTTCACCAAGTTCTGTCATATTTAACATTTCATTTTATATCTTAGTAATGTTTTAGATCAAATGCAGAATTTAAAAGTCTAGTTACTTCTCTAAAAGCTTGTTTTAATCATTATTTCTTCTTTAAAACTGGTTCAGAAAAACGAGGACAGTTCCTTGTTTTGACCGACAGGTGGAACGAGCGGGCATTTTACTGAAACGCATGCACAGAAAAACCCACGAAGAAGAAGCAGCGCAGGTTTCTGGTTCCGGGTCGAGAGGCAGAAACGTTGTGTGAACGGTGCCACTAAACTGGAAGTTTCTCACAAAACTCCGCGGTTTGAGAGTTTAAAACCGGTTAAGCTGGACTGCTTCTGTTTGATTTCAACAACGAACCCGGACTGAAGTGGATTAAAGACAAAATCGAAGGTTTGTGAGCGTTTTCTGCAATTAATGTGTGATGTTGGCAGCGCGATGCTAACCGCTAACCGGAGTTTTGGGTTTAGCTTCTTTAAGCTCCGGTTAGCACGGTTATTTAACCGGTTTAACTCCACTTAGACCTGTATAAACTGTCAGAGGGCGGCTCTGGAGTGACTGACTGAGAATTTTTATGAGTTGAACCGCTGAATGTGGCTGTTTGTGAGGCTAAGACGTGAATGTGGTGTTTGGGTCCGTTAGAGTTAGCCTTTATTTACCCGTTAATCAGAGTTACTCTTTATTTACCCGTTAATCAGAGTTAGAGTTAGCCTTTATTTACCCGTTAATCAGAGTTAGCCTTTATTTACCCGTTAATCAGAGTTAGAGTTAGCCTTTATTCATAAAGTCTCGTCTAACATCCATGATCGATTCTGAGATAAACAACTTTATACATGATGTTAGGATCTAAACACATTAGGAGCTCAGTTCGACCCAGAAATATTAACATTTAAACCTGACGCTGTGCTGTCTCCAAAATAATGTCATCCCGCTTTGTTTCTGTGCTCAAAAAGAATTTATAAATATTGTGTGCAGGATAGTTCAACCAATAAATTATTCATTATTTGGTGATTCACAGTCAGAAACAGATGGAGAGATGTCTCCCCTAACATCCATGATCGATTCTCAGCTCGAATCTTAAACTTTGAGACAAAATTAATCAACTTTATAAGGATCTAAACACAAATCTTTACATTTTAAATGCTAATAAATCTAATAGATGCATCATTTTAAGGATAAACTTTATTGATCCCACAGTGGGGAAAGTTCACCGTTACAGCAGCTCCAAAGAAAAAGTATAAAGGCAGTGCAGGAATAGATAAGAAAAAGAAACACAGTGCAAAAATTGCAGAAAAAAAACATTATATACAGATGATTTTTTTCTTCTTATAAATATGTAGAAGATTATATACAAGAGGATGAGATATCAGTTATTGCACTGATGAGGTATCAGTTATTGCACATAAGTAGGAGGATGCGTGTCTAAAATGGGGGAAGAGAAAAGTGCAGGAGTAAACAGTTTTGCAGTTATTTCAGAGTAAAGTGAATATAAGATGTTAGACACTGTGCTCTTTTCTTATATTCTCAGTGTGTGCAGAATAAATAGACATATTATGCAGTTATTTTTATTTATGGCAATTTAAAGCTATAAACATTTGACAAGTTGTGGAAACACTGAACTCTTTTCATGCTCGATGATAACAGGAGGTTTTATTTGTCACATGTTGGTCCTGTACAGGCTGTGAAATGAAAAGCGACTGCTGGAGGCTGAGCCAAAACAATGAAAACATTCTTTAAAACAGAAGAAAACAATATAAATTACGATCAGGAAGGAGATAGAGATGCTAAAGGGCAGTTTATATGGTGTAGCTCGTCAGTCATGTGTCCAAACATCTAAGTGCTGTCAGAGATTCAGATGTTTGCTCTTCTTCATCTTATGTTGTAAGCCTTCAGCCATAGTGAATCTGTGAGCTGACTACCAGAAGATAAAAACATTCTGAGTAGCTAATAGACAGCCTAGTTGTGTTTTGATGAATTGTTTAATGATGTTTTGGAGGGCTTTGGGTTAGAATAAAAGATGAATAGATCCAGGTTTAACAACTCTTCTGGAATCATCTTCACGTCTTCAGCTCTCTGTCCTTCTATTTTTACCTGTTTAAAAAGCTGTGAAGGACCAGTTGAGCTCATAGTGCAGCTCTCCTCCTGCTGAAAGGTGAATCCACCTCCTACATGAAGACTGGAGTGATAGAACCAAGTCTGCATGGTTCGGAAGGAAACAACGTTGTGTTATTTAGCTGATTTAAACTCTTTAGTTGTGTGAAGAGAACCTGTAGTTGTTTCTGCTGTTTTTGGAGCTGAAGTATTTCCATGCAGCTGATTTCTCTTTTTGCAGACAAATCTTCCTCTCCTCTTCCTGCTCATGTTCAGGGTTCCCAGTCATCCTGGAAAATGATTGACCAATATTCCAGTCATGGAAAACATATCGAAAATGAGAAAATAGGTCAAATGTCCTGGAAACGGTTAACTTATCCTGGAAAAATATTTATTCTCCATGCATGTCTGTTGTCCCCTTATCTTCTGGGCAACATTAAGGCATATAATATAATATATATGTATAATAATAATATACATATCTCTCTCTCTCTCTCTCTATATATATATATATATATATATATATATATATATATATATATATATATATATATATATATATATATATATATATACATACATATATATATATATAGCGCTTCTCTGCTTCCAGCCGGTGCAGCGCCCCACGTGATGCCACCAGCCAATCAAATCTGCGTTTACGCTTCCAGCAGTTCTGCATCCCAGTTCTTCCAGTTGACTTTGTCGCTACGTTTAGCAAGTTTTCAGACCCCGTTAAGGACTGATCGCCTAGAGACAAATCTAGTGACTGTTAGCTGAAAAGTGTGGCTAGTGCTGGTCCAGCAGTGTGAGGGTTTTCTGTCCCGTGGGCGGCCACAGGTTCCTCTCTGTCCTCCGTGGAGTGACAGCAGAGGAGAGTTCTAGTGGGCGTGTCAGTTCCTGATTGGCTGTGAGCTGCGAGATGCAACATCTGTGATTTCAGCACAGCGAGAGTTTAACAGGGAATCTGAATGGACCACGTTTCACTCAGTAGTTCACACCTGTTTTACTGTCTGACAGAAATAAGGGAATGAAAACAACATGAGGAATTCTGTTGTATTACTATGTGCACAGATAGATGGAGAGAAGAAATTAGAGAGATTAACGACTTTTCATGTCGACTTAATCTCGTTAATTTCCAATAAAAGTAGTTGTCAACAGAGTGAGATGTGCACAGAGACCTCAGGGAAGAGGAGAATCTGGAACTATGACATGTTCATTTGAACCGCTAGCAGGGGTCAAGCAGCTAAAATAACTGAGCAACTTCTTGGAGGAGCATTTTTATTAGAATGACGTTGTTTTATATTGACCTTATTGCACTGCAGGATAAAGTTTTATTTTGATATTTGAGTTATATTTATTACAGTTTATGATGTGTTTGGGTATTTTGGCAGTGATTTTGATTTTAATTATGTCTGAGAAATGCAGGTGCCAGATGTATAAAAAATCTGAGTAGTGCAGTAAACTGACATGAAACAAAGGAAGTAGTTTTTCAGTGATTTATTGAAAATATACAAATATTTTTAAATCAATTGCACCAGAGAAAGTAAGAGAGAAGAGAAAGTTGAGTTGGAATTACCCAGTTGAACACTGTAACTCCAGTTTGTCATGCTAGTGAAGCGCTACGCTGTAATCTGTGGGTGTGTTTGCATTATTCTATCATACAGTTGTCATAATTATTTTTCATAGATAAATTACAGCCATAGACTGCACATCAAATGTCTGAGTAATAAATATAGAAACAATCTGGGTAAATGCAGATTACAGCTGTAGTAAAGAACACTTCCAAAGAATGAGGGGGACGGGAATGTATTAGTGTATGACGTGACAACGTGTGTCTCTGCTGGAAAAGTCCTGGAAAAGTCCTGGAAAAGGATTTCAGGGACAGAGTGGGAACCCTGAATATAATATATTACTACTAACCCTAACCCTATCCATCCATCATCCATCCATCATTCATTCATCCATCCATCCATTCATCCATCCATTTATCATTCATCCATGCATCCATCCCTCATCTATCCATCCATCCCTCAACCATCCATCATTCATCCATCCGTCATCCATCCATCATCCATCCATCATCCATCCATCTAGCATTCATCCATGCATCCATCCCTCATCTATCCATCCCTCAACCATCCATCATTCATCCATCCATCATCTATACATCCATCCATCATTCATCCGTCATCTATACATCCATCCATCATCTATACATCCATCCATCATCCATCCATCATTCATTCATCCATCCATCATCCATCCATCATCATCATTCATCCATCATCCATCCATCATTCATCCATCATTCATTCATCCATCCATCATCATCTATCCATCATCCATCCATCCATCACCTATACATCCATCCATCCATCACCTACACATCCATCCATCCATCCATCATCTATACATCCATCCATCAATCATCCATCATCATTCATCCATCCATCATCTATACATCCATCCATCCATTCATCATTTATACATCGATCCATCCATCCATCATCTATACATCCATCATCTATACATCCATTATCATCCATCCATCATCCCTCCATCCATCCATCCATCCATCATCTATACATCCATTATCATCCATCCATCCATCCATCATCTACACATCATCTATACATCCATTATCATCCATCCATCATCCCTCCATCCATCGATCCATCATCTATACATCATCATCATCCATCCATCATCCATACATCCATCATCTACACACCTTAATCCTCATTAGAGTTGTGGGGGGGTGAAGTCTGTCCCAGCTGACTTAGGGTGAAGGTTCACATGGACAGGTAACAGTCTATCACAGGTTCACCTGGACAGGTAACAGTCTATCACAGGTCCACCTGGACAGGTAACAGTCTATCACAGGTTCACCTGGACAGGTAACAGTCTATCACAGGTTCACCTGGACAGGTAACAGTCTATCACAGGTTCACATGGACAGGTAACAGTCTATCACAGGTCCACCTGGACAGGTAACAGCCTATCACAGGTTCACATGGACAGGTAACAGTCTATCACAGGTTCACATGGACAGGTAACAGTCTATCACAGGTTCACCTGGACAGGTAACAGTCTATCACAGGTTCACCTGGACAGGTAACAGTCTATCACAGGTTCACCTGGACAGGTAACAGTCTATCACAGGTTCACATGGACAGGTAACAGTCTATCACAGGTTCACCTGGACAGGTAACAGTCTATCACAGGTCCACCTGGACAGGTAACAGTCTATCACAGGTTCACCTGGACAGGTAACAGTCTATCACAGGTTCACCTGGACAGGTAACAGTCTATCACAGGTTCACATGGACAGGTAACAGTCTATCACAGGTCCACCTGGACAGGTAACAGCCTATCACAGGTTCACATGGACAGGTAAGTCTATCACAGGTCCACCTGGACAGGTAACAGTCTATCACAGGTTCACCTGGACAGGTAACAGTCTATCACAGGTTCACCTGGACAGGTAACAGTCTATCACAGGTTCACATGGACAGGTAACAGTCTATCACAGGTCCACCTGGACAGGTAACAGCCTATCACAGGTTCACATGGACAGGTAACAGTCTATCACAGGTCCACCTGGACAGGTAACACTCTATCACAGGTTCACATGGACAGGTAACAGTCTATCACAGGTTGACCTGGACAGGTAACAGTCTATCACAGGTTCACCTGGACAGGTAACAGTCTATCACAGGTTCACCTGGACAGGTAACAGTCTATCACAGGTTCACCTGGACAGGTAACAGTCTATCACAGGTTCACATGGACAGGTAACAGTCTATCACAGGTCCACCTGGACAGGTAACAGTCTATCACAGGTTCACCTGGACAGGTAACAGTCTATCACAGGTTCACCTGGACAGGTAACAGTCTATCACAGGTTCACCTGGACAGGTAACAGTCTATCACAGGTCCACCTGGACAGGTAACAGCCTATCACAGGTTCACATGGACAGGTAACAGTCTATCACAGGTTCACCTGGACAGGTAACACATGAAGATGTTTCAGTGATAATTTGATTGATTAGCATTAATGACTGATGTCACTAACGTGATGGTAACGTGATGCTCACGGGATGCTAACGGGATGCTCACGGGATGCTAACTCTGCAGGCCTGGAGTATGTCTCTTCCAAAGCGGGAGGTGGAGGAGTTGAGGCCGTGGGTAGAGCGAACGGTGAAGAAGGTTCTGGGTTTCTCTGAACCCACCGTGGTCACTGCAGCTCTGCACTGTGTGGGGAAGGGCCTGGACAAAAGGAAGACCACAGGTAACTCACCTGGACACTGACGTTTACCTGAAAACATGTTTAAGGAAGGTTCAGAACCTGACGCCACAAGTCCAGAGTTTCATTAGAACGTCTGTGATCATCATCAGTCTGTACTTATCCCACAGTGGGGACATTTATGATTTAAAACAACAAAGGTAATTTACGTGTCAGGAACACCAGTACAACACTAAAAATATAGAATATATATTATATAATATAGTAAAAAAATATGCATAAGTACTGTTAATATGGTACCGATTCTTTAAAGTTATCTACCTACATGTGGAAATCCAGATGTTGCACAGATTCCTTTAAATGTGAATTATAATGAAATCTAAATCTAAGTGATGACATGCAGATTCTTTCATGATTAAATATTAAATATTCATAATTCACAGGTTTGAATGTGTTGCTGTTGCAGCAGAGGGAAATACCTCACCTTCAGGGAAGATGTTGAATCTTTACCAAGGTTACAGAGGTTACTGTCTGTAATTAATATTTAACTGTCAGGCTTTAAAATCCCCTAAATGTCTTCAGGTTAGAGCAGAAACCAGCTGAGTGTTCAGACTGATCAGGTGTTTTCTGCAGGTAAAGCCTCTGAAGATCTGTTTTATTTTTGATCTAAAGGTTCCTTATTTCTGCTTTTCCTTCAGACCAGCTGCGTCCATTCCTCGATGACTCTGCTGGAGGTTTCGTCGAGCGTCTCTTCGAAGCGCTGGAGGAGAGTCGCATCGCTCGTGGAAACAAAGGAGGAGGAGAGAAGAACCGCAAGAGAGACCTGAAGGTAATAAAATCCGTGTTTAATTAGGCTGATCTCGTTAAACCTCATGTTGAACCTTTAAAATGAACAGCATATGATTTCTACGAATAATCAGGAAGTGTTAATTACTCTTTCACTTTGATTATCATGTGCGATGTTACTCTCCTACTTCAGTAGTACTTCTTGCTCTTCTGTTCTTATGTTAAGATAAACTCTATCGTTCCCTTATTGGGTAAATTTTAGAGCATTTTGATCCAGATGAGGAATGATGAAGAAAATACCAGATCTTTACAGGTACTTACCGTCATTCCATTTCCCTCGGTTATCCACAATTCTTTTATCTTCTGTTATCAGCTACTGTCTGTCAGATCCCCTCTTACCTTCTGTTGTCACACCGTTGCTATTTGCAGTCGTTTATCAGACCCTTGATTAAATTACCGTTTTGTTGTTATTGTCTTACCTTCAGTCACTGATGAGCACCCATTAATCACTGTTCACCCTGTATTTACCTCCAGCCCCTCCCTACCCTCTGATCCATCCTCTACATCCCTATAAAATGTTCTGGGTTAACTAACCTTTGCAGACTGTGTCGGTAAATCCACCATATTATCGGAAATACCAATAAAACTACAGCAAACTTTGAAGGACCAAGAGTGAAATTCCTTCAGCACCGGACAGCAAATACAGAAGTACAGGGTTATATCTACAGATATTCACATCCTTCTTCTGGGATGAATTTGGATTTATTTCACTGACACATATGAAGTCAAACGGCACAGCCTTAACTTTCTGTTGTGGTCGGACTCAGGACGTGTTCGGAGACGAGCCGGAACCAGGCGTCATGTGGGAACCTCCCGAGTCGGTTGGAGGGACGACAGCGAAGAGGAAACGAGTTCCTCGCTTTGAGGAGGTGGAGGAGCCGGAGGTGATTCCTGGACCTCCAGCTGAGAGCCCCGGCATGCTGACCAAGATGCAGGTACAGAACCGGCAGTCCAGTTCCGCAAAATGAGGAGCTGGTCTGTGAGTGACGGTTCTATAAGTAACCCTAACCCTGCTAAGGTTCTGGTGTTCTACCAACAGATCAAACAGATGATGGAAGCCGCCACCAGGCAGATAGAAGAGAGGAAGAAGCAGCTGAGCTTTGCCTCCTCCGTCCCTGGAGCCACAGTAAGTAGTCCTCCAGTTACTACTGTAATCTGATTACTGAAGCTCCTCCAGTTACTACCGTAATCTGATTACTGAAGCTCCTCCAGTTACTACAGTGGCCACGTTTACATGAAGTTTTTTAATTCGGAATTATTAATTCGGAATTAAAGTTTTGTGCTTTGCGTTTACATGGAAATATTAATTCTGAATTAAGGTTTACATGGACCGCACGTTTATTCCCCTTCCTTAATGCCGCTTTAACGCTTGGGCATTGGAAAGGATTCTGATTGGACAGGGAGTGGACGTGACGTATCACTGTTTACCGGAAGAAAACAAACTCCATTTGCTGCGGCATTTCTTTTCCCCAACAACATGGAGGAACAACTAACAAGCACGCTTTACGCTTTGCTTTTTATTGTCGTTTTGAAACAGCAACTCGACAATGGCGTACTACTTCTGTTGCGTCACTTGAGAAGGAGAAGAGAGATAGAATACCGGAGAAGGAGGCAGACGACCAAGCTGTGTACGTCGCTACGTCATCGCTATGAGGAGCCAAGCATGCGCAGAATGACCGGAATTAACTAAAGCGGAATTAACTGTATACATGAATAGAACATACACAGGAATTAGTTTATTCGGAATTAACATTGGAAGAAACCATGTAGTTTATTCAGAATTTATTTTTTAATTCGGAATTAAGTGTTTCCAAGGAGATTTTAAAGCAGAATTAACTTTAATTCCGAATTAAAGAGGAATGAAATGTCTCATGTAAACATGGCAACTAATCTGATTACTTATGCTCCTCCAGTTACTACAGTAATCTGATACCTCTAGACCTGTACTATAGTACACATATATAGTACCAAACAGATGTAAACTCCCTCTTCCTCCTCCTCTTCCTCCTACTCCTCCTCTTCCTCTTCCTCCTCCTCTTCCTCCTACTCCTCCTCTTCCTCCTCCTCTTCCTCCTACTCCTCCTCTTCCTCCTCTTCTTCCTCCTCTTCTTCCTCATCTTCCTCTTCCTCCTCCTCTTCCTCTTCCTTCTACTCCTCTTCCTCCTCCTCTTCCTCTTCCTCCTCTTCTTCCTCATCTTCCTCCTCCTCTTCCTCCTACTCCTCCTCCTCTTCCTCCTCCTCCTCCTCCTCCTCCTCTTCTTCCTCCTCTTCCTCTTCCTCTTCCTCCTCTTCCTTTGCCTCCTCCTCCTCCTCTTCCTCCTCCTCTTCCTCCTCCTCTTCCTCTTCCTCCTCTTCTTCCTCCTCTTCTTCCTCATCTTCCTCTTCCTCCTCCTCTTCTTCCTCCTCCTCTTCCTCCTCCTCCTCTTCCTCTTCTTCCTCCTCTTCCTCCTCTTCCTCTTCCTCCTCCTCCTCTTCCTCTTCCTCCTCCTCTTCCTCCTCCTCTTCCTCCTCCTCCTCTTCCTCCTCCTCTTCCTCCTACTCCTCCTCCTCTTCCTCCTCCTCTTCCTCCTACTCCTCCTCCTCTTCCTCTTCCTCCTCTTCTTCCTCCTCTTCCTCCTCTTCCTCCTCCTCCTCCTCCTCCTCCTCCTCTTCCTCCTCCTCTCCCCCTCCAGTCTCAGATTGACTCCCCTCCAGTCTCGCGGCTCCTTGGCAGCTCCTCTGGTGCCTCCTCCATCGCTCCTTCTCAGGCGGCCAGCTTCATGAACGATGCCATAGAAAAAGCCCGGAAGGCGGCGGAGCTGCAGGCCCGGATCCAGTCCCAGCTGGCCATGAAGCCCGGCATACTGGGAGTACTGGGAAACAGCGGGCCTCACAACCTGGTGGCTCTGGCTAACCTCCACGCCATGGGCATCGCCCCGCCGTGAGTTTATGGATGGAAGCTTTATTTTATCTCACCTACAGCCTCTAAACGCAGCATCTTTAATCCAGGTTTCCTCTGTCAGTCTCTGGGTTAGAGGTGAAGTTTTATTATGTTATATGTACTATATGAGGACCCACTGATTATCAGGAGTTAAATTATATTATATACTTATATGTACTATATTAGGATCTACTGATTATCAGTTGATCATTATTCTGTATATTGCCTGCTGTTAACGCTAGTCTGGTTAACGTCAGCATTTTCCTCTCTAGCACAGAGACAAGTTGGAAAAACTGAATAAGAAGCACAAACATCACCAATAATCAGGACATGAAGCCATGTCTGGAAACCACTATACATACTAATTATTATTATTTATACTAACCCTACTAGTTAATAATGTTTAGGGATGTGGACCTCTTTAAAAAGTCTTTTTGCTTTGGACCTTCTTCTGATAAAGGCCTTCTAGCCAAACCACTAGTCAGGCAGCACTTTGTTATTTATCTAACTCAGTTTTTCACTTATTTTTCTACTAATCCAAACATTTTAGTCTATTTTTTTTATCACCTCACTTCCTACTGTATTTTCGCGACCATAAGGCGCACTTAAAAGTCTTAAATTTTCTCCAAAATGGACGGAGCACCTTATAATGCGGTGCGCCTTATGTGTGCACTGAGTTCCAAAATCTGTAAATGTTGTTGTTTGACTTTGATGAGCTCCGCTTGACTGACTGAGAGCATTTCCTGCCGACACGCTGCTTATATAGAGAAAAGGAGGACGTGACAGAGGACAGCATGAGAACGTTAAAGGGGGAAGTGTGGGCGTGAAAGAAGACGCTAAAGGCTGCCCCCAGTTGGTATATAGTGCTGGTATTTGCATTATGCAAAACAACATGGGTTTGGCGTCACCGTCCCTGTTGATCTGTGACTCCATGCGCGTCCATCTCACAGCCGCTGTGAAAAACCAAGTGCAGCAAATGAACTCGGAGCTTGCTATCATTCCGGGAGGCTTGACGAAGGAACTCCAACCGCTGGACATCGGTGTAAACAGGGCGTTCAAAGTGAAGTTGCGAACGGCGGGGGAGCGATGGATGACAGATGGCGAACACAGTTTTACTAAGACTGGGAGGCAGCGCCGGGCGAGTTATGCCACAATTTGTGAATGGATTGCGGATGCTTGGGCTAACGTGTCTGCTTGCACTGTTGTTCGAGCTCTCGCAAAAGCTGGCATCATTTATGAGGAGCCGCACGGCAACGAGACTGACTCTGACAATGACGAGCGGGAACCTGGCGTGTTCCATGGAGAACTAGCCCAGCTGTTCATTTCGGATACAGAAGATGAGGACTTTGATGGATTTGTGAATGAGGATTGATCAAAAAACAACGTGAAAACATTGCTAAATACTTCAATAAAGTACAACTGAACTCAGTTTTGCTGCCTTTTTTAAAACACACGCTAGCATGCATGTTTTAAGCTAGTACAGGTATGTTTTACCTGCCCATGCTCTATAATCCGGTGCGCCTTATGTATGTGTTAAATACAGAAATAGGACCCAGAACTGAGACTACGCCTTTTAATACGGTGCGCCTTATGGTCGCGAAAATACGGTAATTGTTTTCTCGTTTTGCTCTTATTTTGTGACTTTTTCTGCTTCATGGTGTTTATTTTCGCGGTGTTTCCTCGCTTCCTGTTTTTAATGATTCTGTCATTTAGAAATAGTTTATAGTCGTTTTTCTTCTATTGTATGAAATAAAGCTGTGTATTGGTTAAGATCTTACCTATCTTTATTTACTCACTGCAAACATGAACGTGTTCATGTGCAGAAAAGTAGAAATTAAGGAGGTGAACAAGCCGACGCCTCTGATTCTGGACGAGAAGGGCCGAACAGTGGATGCCAGCGGGAAGGAGGTGGAGCTCACACACCGGATGCCCACACTGAAAGGTTTGATTCATACGACAATCACAGAAACACTCCGTCTGTTCTGCTTCTGGTCCTCCTCAAGCCGACTCTTTCCTCTTCAGCCAACATCCGAGCGGTGAAACGGGAACAGTTCCGCCAGCAGCTGAAGGAGAAACCCGGAGACGACCTGGAGTCCACGTCTTACTTTGACCATCGGGTTTCCATCACGCCGGCTCAGCGCGCCCGACGGGGCTTCAAGTTCCACGACCAGGGCCGCTTCGAGAAGATCGCTCAGAGGATCAGGACTAAGGTGGGATGTAAAACCAAACTATCAGCCGTCGTCTCGTACTGAGTTTGTTCATCACGTTTGTTCTCCGGATCAGGCTCAGCTGGAACGGCTGCAGAATGAAATTGCTCAGGCGGCCAAGAAGACGGGAATCCAGGCGTCGACCAAACTGGCTCTGATCGCCCCGAAGAAAGAGATCGGAGAAGGAGAGGTGCCCAACATCGAGTGGTGGGACTCGTACATCCTGCCCTCCAACGTAGACATGTAAGAAGCTCTTCATGGTCTTTAATGATACCTTCCTACTGCCATTCATTCCACTCTAGTCTGATTTAAGATGGACTCTATTGTTCCCTGATTGGGGAAGTTTTACAGCAGTTTGATCCAGATGAAAAAATCAGGACTAGAAACAAAAAAGTACATTAAAGCTAAGAATAAACCTAAAATAAAGACAGTGCACCTTTTATAGGCTCAGATGAATAATGGACAGATAGGACGTGCACAACCGTACTTCATCTGTTATTTATCTTCTTTAGTTTTCAGTTACATGCTGTTTTTATGAATACACATTTTAATTAGTTCAGAGTATAATAATAAGGGTTAGTTCAGAGTTGTCAGGTAGAATTCTGACATTAGGTGACTGTAAGCTGTGATATTTTTAAATAAAGTGGAATTCTGTGGGAAAGAACCAATGGATCTGCAGAGTTCTGGTTAAATCTGGAGTTTCAATGACGGTTCATGTGCGACTGTTGCACTTTAATACGCTATTATTAATATTATTACTTTATTATTAGTGGTGCATTTATACAGAATAGTTGTTTCTGCTTTTCTCTTACTGAACTTATAAAGTTATTGAGAGAAGAGGGCCGTGTTTATGTGATGCTGCTGTACATTAACAGGAAGCTCCCTTATTTTCATTTTTATTCATGCATCACGTTTAAATCGAGTTCTTTTCTGAGCAGCATCAGAGTTTCAGAATTTCCTTCATAAAGTTCTGTCTTAAACACAGATGATGATGTTTGTATCTGTGAAAGTAACTATAAATCTAACGAATATTTTCTCTTTTACGTCCCAAAGAAACCCCGACACTAAATTTGAAGAGTTCGATCTGTTTGGTGTGACCAACCTGGTGGAACATCCGGCTCAGATCAGTCCTCCAGGTGAGTCTGTAGGATTTATGACAAATAAACTCATCCAAGAAGCAGAAATTAGAGCTGCAGTCATCAGCAGGAAGAAGAGCAGCTGTGCACGTATGTGTGCAAGTTTGCTAAAACCAGCTTGTTTGACGTAAATGTGATTAAAACTCCTTATTTCAGTCTCCAGTACCTGATAGAGACCAGAAGCTTCTGTGAGGCGTTTAGGGAGCGTCTGTAAATAGGAGTGTTTTATTCATATTAACTTCTAGGAGATGCTCTACACTCAGAATTTTCTAGGAGGTTACCAGGAATATAGCTCTGTTTAATCAGAAAATACAATAAAAATACAGTCTCTTTAAAATCAACACATATTTATGAGGTCAGTGTTGATCTGCATCACCAGGATTATCATTTATAATAAATAAATATAATAATAATTAGAATTGTGCAGTTTTTGTCAGCTGTAGGAACTATTTGTCCCCAGGAAATTTTTTTAATTGATTTTTTTCATGCGGATGAACTTTCCTAAAAAAAAAAATTACCCAATTATTCTAGAGTAATTCCGTCTAGAATAATCAGTTATTAAAGCCATCTGGTGATAATTCCTGTTCTCTGTCTTCATATATAAATAAAACTAAACATCTGCTGCAGTGTGTCTTTAATGGTGTTTATTAATATCAGTCACAGTAAACCTGTTTTCATTCTCAGTGGACACAGATAAACCGGTAACGCTGGGTGTCTATCTGACCAAGAAAGAACAGAAGAAACTCAGAAGACAAACACGAAGGGAGGGTCAGAAAGAAGTTCAGGAGAAAGTCCGTCTGGGTCTGATGCCTCCCCCAGAACCTAAAGGTAGGAACTAATCCCTGCAACTGTAGTTTATTATAACCCCACATTAAACAGACTTTCATCACGTCTGGGTTCATTTCCTCAGTGCGAATCTCCAACCTGATGAGAGTTTTGGGGACGGAGGCGGTTCAGGATCCCACCAAAGTGGAAGCTCACGTCAGAGCGCAGATGGCCAAGAGGCAGAAGTCAGTGACGCTCTGTTTGTTCAGCCTTTCTTGTTAAATATTCATTCCTCTGTTTCCTCGTCTTTGGTTGTTTTTGTTAATTTCTTGCACCGATCCTTATAAAACAGTTTTTTCCTGCAGGGCTCATGAGGAGGCGAATGCAGCTCGGAAGCTGACGGCAGAGCAGAGGAAAGAGAAGAAAGTGAAGAAGTTAAAAGAAGACCTGACGGACGGTGTTTACATTGCGGTGTACAGGTTGGTAGAAACAAATCTAACGCTGGATACAGCTGTCTCTGGGTCTCATTTAGTCCCTTCTCTTCCAGGATCCGGAACCTGCAGAACCCTGCTAAGAAGTTTAAGGTGGAGGCCAACGCCAACCAGCTGTACCTGACAGGAACCGTGGTTCTGCACAAAGATGTCAACCTGGTGGTGGTGGAAGGAGGTAAATAGATCTCCATCAGTCAGAGTTCATTTCTAGAGTCCTGTACAGCCCAGAGGGAGACCAGAGAATAACTTAGAATCAGCACAGGAATTCAGAGACAGCAGGAAAATACACAATAGAAATATAAACAGCAGTAAAACACACATCTGGAAGAAATAAAAGTCATCAGACATCACCGTGCTGCTCAGTATTAAAGCTGTTTACACAGGAAAGGTTAGAGCTCTGATTCAACCACACCTACGGGTCAGTGATGGAACCTGTGGTTCTCCAGGGAACATGTGGCCACCCCAGGGTTTAGATTCAGACACTGATCAGACCTCAGAGCTTCTTTGGTCCTTTAGAGTTTAAATCTCAGATAAACAAGACAAAGCTTTAAAATCAATCAGAGTTTAAAGAATGCTGGAATGGAGGCGGTGGAGAGGAACGGACCAGAGAGGATGGACGACGAGGATTGGAGACACTGATATAAAATAATAATGATAATAACGATGATAATAATAATGATAATATTAATGATAATAATAATAATGATGATAATAATAATAATGATAATGACAATAATAATAATTTCAGTGGTCCAGTCTGGAGCTGATTAAAGCAGGAATAACGTTATTTAAGGTCAGTACGGGTCAGAAATGTCTGGACTTTGGATAAAAGACGTAGAAAGAAACTTTCTTTGACTCTGGGTTAGTTTATTAAATATCACTCTTAGTGTTCTATATGTTTCACACATCTTTAAATCTATATCTTAAATCTATAAAAAGGTGGAATAACTCGGTGTTTCTGGATCTGGAAAATTGTGAAAGTTAAACGAACATATCTTTCTTTTATTTTTATGAGCCACTATTTTCTGTAAGTTTACTTCCTCCATGATCAGAGATTATTGATTGCTGTAAAATATTCCAGATTCTGGATCAATGAGAGAAACTTTCAGCCTTTTATCTTCAATAGTTCCTCACATGTTATTGCTCAGATTGGAAATTAAATCTATTATCTTTAAAAGTATTTGTTTTGAAGCTAAAAAATTCACAAATGTCTTCATAAATATCTGTGTTTTATGATCAGATTGATGAAATGAAGTTAAATATTCAGCATCATAATCAATAAGCATGTTAACTGTAAGTAATTATTGTTATTGTCAGATAAACTACACTAGATGAACATTGGACAAGACGGAGTCAGAAAATATTCAGCATTTTTACACAATAAATGTTAAAAAGATAATAGAAGTGATCTGTTGTTAGCTATAATTGATTTTTACCAACTTATCCTCTCTGCTCTGACAGTTTACTACGTCTAGTTTCATGTTTTTATCCAGAAAATATCAGAAAATGGTAGAAAATTATGTCAGTGTTCCATAAAGATTAGACCTCATTCAGCAGCTATCAGCCAAGTTCCATGTTAACTAGATTCTAAAAATAAATAATGATGCCAGAATGTGGTTTATTTAGTGAAACTTTGAAGTTTTTATCATCGGCTCTAAGCATCTTGTTGTGTTGGACGTTTCCTGGACGGATCTTTTGTCGTTTTCTCATTATTTTCTGCTCTTTTGGACGTTTCCTAGACAAATCTTTGGTTGCGTTATTATTTCTGCTCTTTTATTCTAAGCATCTTGTTGTGTTGGATGTTTCCTAGACGGATCTTTGCTCTTTTATTCTCAAACTCATTCATCCACCAACTCTGGGTGATTTTCTAGACAGATTAGAGCAAATCATTTAAAATTAATATTTACTTTGTGTAGCTGTGTTTTACAAAACATTGTTGATTTATTATTTATCTGGGAGATTTGGGATATTTTAAAAAGAATTTAGGACAGAAAAACAGCAGATCTGGAGCTTGATGTGCTGCTTTGTTCTGTTCTACTAAATACTGTTTATTAATCATTTCTTTATTGTTATTAATGTAAAAGGAGCTGCAGAATGGATAAAACATAAATCTAATGTTAATAAACCCGTTTTAATACATTTCTTCTTACATTTCTATTTTTTAAAGTCTAAATATGTGTTTTTCTGTTTTTAGGCCCAAAATCCCAGAAAAAGTTCAAGAGGCTGATGATGCACAGAATCAAATGGGAGGAACACAACAGCAAACGAGACGGTGAGACGGACACTAATAACTGGAATGATTCTTATTAAATCATCTTTAATAGGTCAGTAACAACCAGAATAATCCGAATATTATTATTAAATCATCTTTAAAATGTCAATAATAACCAGAATATGATTATTAAATCATCTTTAAAAGGTCACTAATGTGCAGAATTTAAAGCAGAAGCTGCAGATAAATAATAAAAGAAGAAAAGTTAAATGACTTCAGTGTTTTTCTTCAAACGTTCCATGTTTCCAGGCTTGCGATGGTGAATTCTTCATCACTAACTGTTTTCTTTCCATTTCTTCTGCATCAGATCCAGACGGCGACGACGACACCAAGAGGAACAACAGGTGCTGGTTGATCTGGGAGGTGAGGCTTTCTACATGCTGCTTCTAGTTTTACTGCTTTTTATTCTAAATATTTTCCTTCCACCAGCATTAGTCTGAACATGAGTTTCCTTCGATGAGCTCCTGGACTTCTTTAAAAGCACCGTCCTCCTCACCTTTCTGTCTTTCTTTATGCTTTAGAACAGCTTTTCTTTCTTTCTAGTTCTTTCTGTTTTTCTTTTTAACTATTTTAATTTGTTTCTTTTTTATTTCTTTCTGGTTTTCTTTCCATCTGTCTTTCTTTCAGTTTCTTTATTTCGTTCTGTTTTTCTTTCTTTCCACTATTTTCTCTTGTTTTTTGCTTAATTTCAGGCTTGGTTTCTGTTTTCTTTCTAGTTTTCTGACTGCCTTCCCTCCTTCATTATGTGTCATTAATAATAATAATAATCCGTCTGGTCTCTCCAGGGAACGGCTAAAGAGCGAAGCTTCGGGGAGATGAAGTTCAAGCAGTGTCCTACGGAGAGCATGGCCCGGGAACACTTCAAGAAGCACGCAACAGAACATTACTGGGACCTGGCGCTGAGTCAGAGCGTCCTGGAGCCAACGGACGACTGAAGCTGGAGGAGAGCTGATCGTCCTTCTGGTCCCCTGAATTCACTCCTTCCTTCCTCCCTTCCTCCCTCCCTTCCTTCCTTCCTTCCTTCCTTCCATTCTTCCTCCCTTCCTCCCTCCCTTCCTTCCTTCCATTCTTCCTCCCTTCCTTCCTCCCTTCCTCCCTCCCTCCCTTCCTTCCTTCCTTCCATTCTTCCTTCCATTCTTCCTCCCTTCCTTCCTTCCTTCCTTCCTTCCATTCTTCCTTCCATCCTTCCTCCCTTCCTTCCATCCTTCCTTCCTTCCTTCCTCCCTTCCTTCCATTCTTCCTCCCTTCCTTCCTCCCTCCCTTCCTTCCATCCTCCCTCCCTTCCTCCCTTCCATCCTCCCTTCCTTTCATCCTCCCTCCCTTCCTCCCTTCCTTCCTTCCTCCCTCCCTTCCTTCCTTTCTCCCTTCCTTCCATCCTCCCTCCCTTCCTTCCTCCCTTCCTTCCATTCTTCCTCCCTTCCTTCCATCCTCCCTCCCTTCCTCCCTTCCTTTCATTCTCCCTCCCTCCCTTCCTTCCTTCCATCCTTCCTCCCTCCCTTCCTTCCTTCCTTCCTTCCTCCCTTCCTTCCATCCTCCCTCCCTTCCTTCCATCCTCCCTCCCTTCCTCCCTTCCTTCCATCCTCCCTCCCTTCCTTCCATCCTCCCTCACTTCCATCCTTCCTCCCTCACTTCCATCCTTCCTCCCTCCCTTCCTCCCTTCCTTTCTTCCATCCATCCTCCCTCCCTTCCTTCCATCCTCCCTCCCTTCCTCCCTTCCTTCCATCCTCCCTTCCTTCCTTCCTCTCTTCCTCCCTTCCTTCCATCCTCCCTCCCTTCCTTCCATCCTCCCTTCCTTCCTTCCTTCCTCCCTTCCTTCCATCCTCCCTTCCTTCCTTCCTCTCTTCCTCCCTTCCTTCCATCCTCCCTCCCTTCCTTCCTTCCTTCCTCCCTTCCTTCCATCCTCCCTTCCTTCCTTCCTCTCTTCCTCCCTTCCTTCCATCCTCCCTCCCCTTCCTTCCATCCTTCCTTCCTTCCTTCCTCTCTTCCTTCCTTCCATCCAAGGAAGGGCTTCCTTTCTTCCATCCATCCTCCCTCCCTTCCATCCTTCCTCCCTCCTTCCAGACCCTCTATGCTGACCGTCGTTCCTCGGTGGATCCCCCAGAGACGTGAACACTATCTGTGTGGATCCGGCTGTTTGTCGGCTTCTCTGATGTTTTCCTAGGAGTGATTGAATGCCGTCTGATAGATTGCGTGACGATTGTGTTAAGAGCAGAAGAACCTGCGCTGATGATAAACGGTGAACAAACTCGTTGAGACTAAAGCTGAAGGATGCGAGGTGACGATGTTGCAGAATTTAAAAGTTCCCCGTTCAGTTTTTTGTTTTCAGAAACGAACTGTTTGTAACTCGACAGTCAGAGGAAGAAATAAACCAAATCTAACCGACTCAGTTCTTTATTTAGAGCCATGACGATCAATCGATCCGGTGTCAACTGTTGAATATAATAATAATAATAATAATAATAATAACACATTATTATTATTATTATTAATAATAAATGTGTCGCTTTGATGAAAAGTTTCTGTGATTGCTGAATTTTAAATATTGTCTGGTTTTATTCCTCTATGACCGGAAACTGAATCATTCCAGCTCCAATCAGCAAATCTTTACAATTTGTTTGATTATACAGCATAAAATCAGGATATTTCTAAAGTCATTTGTGAAATTTTAGCTTCATTTATTAAATATATTCAGAGATTTATTTTAACAGACTTCCATCAGGTTTATTCTCTTATTAAAACAACAACATGTGACATGTGTGAACTATTAAAGATAAAAACCTGAAAGTTTCTCTCTTCTTTCTCATCATGTTATTATTGATCTACTGTCTAATATTCCAGATTCTGGATCAATGACATGATGAAAAATAAGAGAGAAACTTTCAGGTTTTTATCTCTAATAGTTCCTCGCATGTTGTTGATTTAACGAGAGAATGATAAACCTGATAAAGTGGGTCAACGGACAGATTTTTAAAAATGTTTATGAAGCTAAAATTTCACAAGTATCTATAAATATTGATGTTTTACGAGAAAAGGGTTTAAAATCGGGATTTAAATCGGGGATGGAGAATTTTATTTCCACACTAACAGAACAAACTGCTGACATTGGAAAAGATGAAGTAAATCTATTCCTGATCCAAGGAGTTCCTGTGAACTGTCATTGCTTAATCAACTAATCTTTTCAGATCAAACTTAATTTGACAATATTGTTGTCTGAAGGAGCTGAAACTAATTCATATTTTCATTATTTTGTCTTGTAAAATGTCACACAAATGTCAATCTGTGTTTCCAAGCTCTGCCAAAGTGTTGAAAGTTTATTCCAAATAGGAATGAACTCCAGTTTCATGTTGTAGATGTTAGTTATCTCCTGAACATTACTGCACATAAATAAAGCTTCAGAAATGACTCCTTTAATGGTGGACTATTAAATACAGCAGCACAGGTTCTGATGGTTGATTCGGGGGTTTAAGAAGCTCTAAATTCAACGATTTCAGGTCCTTAAATGTGAATATTTTCTGGTTTCTTTCCTCTGTGACAGTGAACTGAAGATCTTTGGCTTGTGGACAAAACAAGGCATCTTAAACACTAATGTTCATTTTTACAGAGCTACAGATTAATTGATTAGTTGTTGATTAGTAGTCATCCATCCATCATCCATCCATCCATCATCCATCCATCCATCCATCCATCCATCTTCTTCCTCTTATCTGGGGTCGTGGAGGCAGCAGGTGAAGCAGGTCATTCCAGACGTTCCTCCTCCCAGCAACACTTTCCAGCTCTTCCTGGAGGATCCCGAAGCGTTCCCAGGCCAGATGAGATATATAATCCCTCCAGAGGGTTCTGGGTCTACCCCGGGGTCTCCTCCCAGGAGGATGTGTTCAGAAAACCTCCAAAGGAAGTCTCCCTGGAGGATCTGAATCAGATGTCCAAACCTCCTCAGCTGGTTCCTTTAGAGGTGAAGGATCTGCAGCTCTACTCTGAGCTCCCTCTGGATGTCTGAGCTTCTCCCCCTATCTCTAAGGCTGAGTCCAGCCACCCTACAGAGGAAGCTCATTTCAGATGCTTGTATCCGTGATCTCCTTCTTTGGGTCACTACCCAGAGCTCATGACAATAGGTGTGGGTTGGAATGTAGATGGATGGTAAACTGAGAACTTCTCCTTGAGGCTCAGCTCCTTCTTCACCACGACGGTTTGGTACAACACCTTCATTACTGCTGACGCTGCACCAATCCTCCTGTCCATCTCTAGCTCCATTTTCCCATCACTCATGAACAAGATCCTGAGATACTTGAACTCCTTCGCTTGAGGAAGCAACTCCCTCCCAACCCAGAGGGAGCAATCCACCGGTTTCCATCAGAGAACCATGACCTCGGACTTGGAGGTTCTGATCCTCATCCCCGCCGCTTCACACTCGGCTGCAAACTGCTCCAGTGCTGCTGAAGGTCTGAGGAACCAACAGAACCACATCATCTGCAAAAAGCAGAGATGAGATCCTGAGGTCCCCAAACCGGACCCTCCTCACCCCAGCTGCACTTTGAGATCCATGAAGACCACAAACAGGATCCAAGACAAGGGACAGCCCTGGAGGAGTCCAACACCCACTGGAAACGAGTCTGACTTTGTGCTGAGTATGTGGACACAGCTCTCACTTTGGTTGTACAGGGACCGAATGGCTCGTATCAGAGAGCCTGGTACCCCATAGTCCCTCAGTACCCCATAGTCCCTCAGTACCCCATACTCCCTCAGTACCCCATACTCCCTCAGTACCTGATACTCCCTCAGTACCTGATACTCCCTCAGTACCCCATACTCCCTCAGTACCCCATACTCCCTCAGTACCTCATACTCCCTCAGTACCTCATACTCCCTCAGTACCCCCCACAGAAGCCCTCAGGGGACACGGTTGTAGGCCTTCTCCAGATCCACAAAACACATGTAGACTGGCAGGTCAAACTCCCATGACCCCCTCAGCAGCTCCGATCCACTGTTCCATGACCAGGACGGAATCATTGCTCCTCCTGAATCCGAAGTTCAACAATGGCAGGGTTCCCACCCGTCCTGGAAAACCTGGAAAATGATTGACCAATTTTCCAGTCATGGAAAACATATGGAAAACATATGGAAAATGAGAAAAAAGGTCAAATGTCCTGGAAACGGTTAAGTTATCCTGGAAAAATGTTTATCCTTCATGCATGTGTGTTGTCCCCTTATCTTCTGGGCAACATTAAGGCATATAATATATATAATAATATATATATAATAACGCTTCTCTGCTTCTAGCCAGCGCAGCGCACCACGTGACGCTACCAGCCAATCAAATGTGCGTTTCCGCTTCCAGCAGTTCTGCAACCCAGTTCTTAATTTCCAATAAAAGTAGTTGTCAACAGAGTGAGATGTGCACAGAGACCTCAGGGAAGAGGAGAATCTGGAACTATGACATGTTCATTTGAACCGCTAGCAGGGGTCAAGCAGCTAAAATAACTGAGCAACTTCTTGGAGGAGCATTTTTATTAGAATGACGTTGTTTTATATTGACCTTATTGCACTGCAGGATAAAGTTTTATTTTGATATTTGAGTTATATTTATTACAGTTTATGATGTGTTTGGGTATTTTGGCAGTGATTTTGATTTTAATTATGTCTGAGAAATGCAGGTGCCAGATGTATAAAAAATCTGAGTAGTGCAGTAAACTGACATGAAACAAAGGAAGTAGTTTTTCAGTGATTTATTGAAAATATACAAATATTTTTAAATCAATTGCACCAGAGAAAGTAAGAGAGAAGAGAAAGTTGAGTTGGAATTACCCAGTTGAACACTGTAACTCCAGTTTGTCATGCTAGTGAAGCGCTACGCTGTAATCTGTGGGTGTGTTTGCATTATTCTATCATACAGTTGTCATAATTATTTTTCATAGATAAATTACAGCCATAGACTGCACATCAAATGTCTGAGTAATAAATATAGAAACAATCTGGGTAAATGCAAGTTACAGCTGTAGTAAAGAACACTTCCAAAGAATGAGGGGGACGGGAATGTATTAGTGTATGACGTGACAACGTGTGTCTCTGCTGGAAAAGTCCTGGAAAAGGATTTCAGGGACAGAGTGGGAACCCTGAATCGGTTGGAGCCTCCCTAGTCGTCGACAACTTCATAAAAAATATCACGTTTTGTGATTGAATCTTCGTAAATGTGAAGATTTTCAGTTTTTTTGTCCTGGTCTGTGATAGAAAACGGAATATATTTGGTTGTTTAGAAAACACGTTGACATTTTTCACCATTTTCTGACATTTTAGCGACGAAACAACTAATCGATTAATCGAGAGTGTTGTACAGTAAAATGATTAATTTCTATTATCATTCGGACTCAGATTCCAGGTTATTTGCTGCAGTATTTTTTTGTCCAAGACTGGATCTTGGTCCAGCGGACCGGGGGCGGGTCTCTCCGGTTCTTCCTCCTTCATCCTCATCATCGGCGGCCAGAGCTGCGAACATGGCGGCCGGTTCAGGCGCTGCGAGCGGCCACGGAGCCCGCAGCTCCACCGCTGCGCTGGAAGCCACGCTGGACCGGCGCTTCCAAGGAGTATCCAACACCATGGAGTCCATCCAGGGACTTTCCAGCTTCTGCATCGAGAACAAGAAGCAGCACAGCCTAATCGTGCGCCACTGGATGAAGTGGCTCAAGAAGTGTGAGTAGTCGAGCGGCTAACTTTAGCGGCTAACTTTAGCCTACTTTAGCTGATTCTAATGCATCCGTGCACCAACCAAACTCGGCTGCAGCTCTCCGTGGTCGCTGTGTTCTCAGTGCAGAGCAGTGGAATGCAAATAAAAACTCATTTCCAAACGTAATTTTTAGCTTTCAACTGGCAGCATCTCTGGAAGCTAACAGTCGCGTTGTACTTAAATTAGCCGCTAACGCGAGTTAGGCTAACAGCTAGCTGTGTTTACAGTCGGGCCTGTCGGGTTCACGGTCCGGACAGCGACTCATGCTTGGTTTGAATGGAGAAAGAAAGGCGGTTTACGTGTTTTATTCTCCTTATTAATATTTATTAGCTATTATTATTAGCTACATGTCAGCTGGAGGCGGTGGTTTGTACCTGAAGCTGGTTGCTAAGCTAACATGATGACTGGGTTTGTGATGCTAACAGTTTTAAACTAAAGGAGAACATTAGAGACTAACAGTAATTATTCTATTCTAATAAACCAAACCAGCTAAAGGAGAACAATAGAGACTCAGTTTGGTCCTAAAACTGATAAACAGTAAATATTTTTATTCTAATAACCAAACCAGGGGTTTTTAAAAAGCTGGAAATGACCAGTTCACTTCATAGAATGCATTTTGCACTCGCAGAAAAGAGATTATAAAACCTAAAATAACAGAAATGTCTGAGCTCATTTACATGGGCTATTATTATTATTGTTATTAGAGATCATTTCTTTATTTCATGCGTATAAATCATCCAGAAATAATATTGATTACAGTGTAGTTTCTTTGATATATCAGCCTAAATATGATAAATAATATTACATCTGAAATACAATCATTTCTATTTAACAGAGACCTGCCGTTACTACCAACATTTAAATATGAATTTGGTTCTTTGTATTTAATGTTTAGTCTTGATAAAATCAGATGGAAACTTATTTAAACTGGACGATAATCACTTTTTGGCCAAATAAATTCAAACTATTCACAGGAAAATGAATTTTAACGAGTGAGATGCTCTCAGCCCACATTACTATATTATATAATTAGATTATAACGTAGAGTGGGTTGTATTATAGCACAGAGTGGGTTAGGGTTTTATATATATATATATATATATATATATATATATATATATATATATATATATATATATATATATATATATATATATAAATAAAAATAAAATTATTATTATTATAATACCCTGCTGCAGGATAGTTAAATCCTGGTTCTCCAACTGTATTAATTCATCTGGTTCATTAGGATTTACAACCACGTGTTCTGGAAATACCTGTTTTCCTAGGTTTAGGGAAAATTAATATTTAATTAATAAATTTAATAAAGGTTAAATTAAATTTAAAAAATAAAAATTAATTTAGATTTAAAATAATAAAGGAAAAGAGCTGAAGGTTCTTCTGTAAAGTCCACAATAAAAAGAGAAAATCTGCTCTTTAGCTTCCAGAAATCCTCTCTAACCCGATTATAAAACAATAAAATGTTTTATTTACTAGTTTTATTAAACTTGAAAGATATTCAAAACAGAAAGTGGTGTAATAGTAAAAATATTTAAAGCAAACTAAATTCTAAAGCACTGATGAGAACTTAAAGCTATAAACTGATTTATTCCATTTTTAAATGAATTAAATACCAATAAAGTAGTGATGATAAATAAAATCAGGAAATTAAAGGAGCTTTCTGTCATCAGTTCATAGCTGGGAGTTAAATAAAGTAATAATGACTAATAATTAATACACATTTTTACACATTTTATTTTCTGAAAATAGTTTATTAGTGGATCCTAAATAATCCAGTACCTTATTTCTACAGACTGATGCTGATTATATTAAATTATCAATAGTTTATTAGTGGATTTTTATTTCTACAGATCTGATAATATTAATGTATTTTTTAATATTTATGTATTTTTAATCTATGGTTTATTAGTACTGACTGGTCCTTATTATATTAATATGATCTGAAACATCTGAAGCAGAAACTGCTTCGTCTTTAACAACAGAATTTATTTCCTGATTTTAAAGACGTTCAGAGCAGGAGTTTTAACACATTTAGAAGTTTTTGTGACTCAGCAGGTCCAGTAAAAGGAGGAGCATCTATACTACTAGTACTACTAATAATAATGCTAATAATAATAATGCTAATAATGCTAATAATAATAATAATAATAATAATAATAATAATAATAATAATAATAATAATAATATTATTATTATTATTATTATTATTATTATTAGCATTATTATTATTAATAACTAATAACTACCAATAATAGTAATAATAATAGTAATAATAATAGTAATAATAATAAGAATATTATTATTATTATTAGTAGTAGTATATTTATTATTATTATTATTATTATTAACTAATAACTACTAATAATAATGCTAATAATGCTAATAATAGTAATAATAATAACGATAATAACAATAATAATGTAATTATAGAGTTTTGTCTAACTAATAACAGGTTTTTATGTTTTACTTGGTTGTTCCTAAATGTTTGAAATGTGTGGAAGAAAAAGTGAACGTTGTTTGTTGGAAACGTTCCAGATGAGATTAAACATGCCGTGTTTCTGTTGGTATGTTGTTTTGGTCATACATGACAGTCGTCTGCACTCAGGATTCATTTTCCTTTAATATGAAATTAGTTGTGCTCTCATTTCTTTCGCTGGAGACCTTTTATTAAAACACTTTTTCTTTGCTGCTTCTACTCTAAATCCTGTTTTGCTGTTAATATTTGGAGCTTCTGATCCGAGTTCCTCTGAACAAAGGAAGCTGCTTTAATAATAATCAGACATTTTATGTGTATAGCGGTTTCAGGAGATCTTTTCATTGCAGGAGTTCATGCATTTGATGGTTTTTATTTGAGGTTTTCTGTTGTATTTGGTAAAGTAAGAAAGTGAATTCATAAAGTAGAGCCTGGAGGAATTTCTCTGTTCAGGAATCATTTAGTTATGAGGATTATTACCAGAATAAATCTGGGGTTTAGTCGTGTTCACCAGGATTATTACCAGAATAAATCTGGGTTTTATATTTGCTCAAAACTGTGGTGGAGTTTTTAGTTAGTTCATAGTCAGAATGAATTTGTAGATGTGGATCTGATCAAATGTTAGTTATTAAAGCGGGATTGAGGCTGAATTGAATGTTTATTGGGTTGTATTTGCTGAGATTCTGCTGAGTTTTAACATTTCTGGTGAGCCTGATGTCTTTTAAAGGTAAATGTTGGGAAGCTGGACGTCTGCAGCTTCTCTGGTCTCACAAAATGTAGAAGGCTTCATTCCAAATAAAAACTGTTATAAAGCTGCTGGTTATCAGGGAGTTACAGACAATAATTAATATATTCTGTCTGATAATAAAGATGCTGGTGGTTTTCAGGGAGTTATAGACCATAATTAATATATTCTGAGTTTAAGGTTGGTTTCCTGCTCAGGTAAACTGCTGGATGTTGAATGGGCGGCTGTGTTTATTATTATTATTATTATTATTATTATTATTATTATTATTATTATCATTATTATTATCATTATCATTATCATTATTATTATTATTATTATTATTATTATTATCATTATCATTATCATTATCATTATCATTATTATTATTATTATTATTATTATTATTATTGTTGTTGTTTAATGTTTGTCGTGTTTTTGTGTTGCCTCCATGTGAAAAACACACTCCAGAAAATTAACTGGTTTTTGTAATTTTTCAAGGAAAACAAGGTAAATTGTGTGACTTCAGCTTTTTTCTGTTTTGTGACGTTAAACTGTGTTTGTTTTTCACTAAACATTTAAAGCTTCGTGTTTTACCAGAGTTCATTCATAGTTGGATCATTTTAACTTTGTGCTTCTGATAAAACGCTGTCAGTTCGCAGTGTTTTATTGTTCATTTGTTAAAGATTTCTGATGATCAGTCGGTAAATTAATTTAATCGTCAGCTGTTTTCATTATCAGATAATTGTTTGAGTAATTTTTATCAATTAAAAAATGCTATATTGCGAATTAAATGTGAATATTTTCTAGTTTCTGAACTTCTTAGAATAACCCTGGAGCCAAAAGTTCGTCTATGCAGAAAAAAATGATATTCGGGTTAAAGAGTTCAGTGACTGTAGAAACACATTTCTGGATCATGTCTTCTGTTCAAACATTTTAAATAAAGCTGATAAACTCATTATGTAGAATTACCATATTTTGTAGTGAATTTCATAGTTTACATAAATACAAAGTGTCAGTTCTGGGATCTGCATGAAGAACCAGATGAAGGAAATGATCAGTAATGAGGTTTAACAGCTGCTCCCTGTGGAAGTCACTTTTTTATCTGCTTCATCCTGAGAATGTTGATATCTCAGTGTTACAGTCGTGTTTGCAGAGTCTTTCTAAAAGTTCTCATTGAAAAGAGGATTTTTTTTACTGCCCACTATCTGCTCACCAGCTGACTCCATCTGACGCTAAATCCTGACTTTAAGAACTTTCGTAATAATATGTCGTAATGTTGTTTTTTAAAGAGAACCTTTTAAACCTGCAGTCGGGTTTAGAGGATTTAAAACGTCGGAACAACATGTATCAGGAAATGTTCATTTTTGAATGGACAACATAAATATAAATCGTTCTTTGTGGATCCCTGAGAGGTTTTTTAGGAATATTATGAACAGAAATGTGAATTTAATGGAGTCTTTGTACTGCAGTTTTATGTTCCTGACGGATCCACTCCTGTACTAAGATATCTGATATTCTGTAAAAGCAGGAAAGAAACAGTGAGAAGTTTAAATGATATGTGACTCTCTAAACCCTAAACCAAACCCTAAACCCTAACCCAAACCCTAAAGAAACACAGAGCGAGAAGTTTGAACGATATGCAACTCTTTAACCCTAAGCCCTACCCCAAACCCTAAACCCTAACCCTAAACTTACCCCCTAACAATATGTGACTCTCTAAACCCTAAACCTTAAACCCTAAACCCTAATCCCTAATGATATGTGACTCTCTAACAACCCAGAGCCTTTAAATTCACAATCTAATTCTTATTTGTGTGTTTTTTTTCTAGCTGACAACAACCATCGCTTGAATCTCTTCTACCTGGCCAACGACGTGATCCAGAACTGCAAAAGGAAGAATGCCATCGTGTTCCGTTCCGCCTTCGCTGAGGTTCTTCCCAGCGCTGCTCAGCTCATCAAGTCAGTTTTATTCAGTCCAAGGTTTTTATTTGCAGCATCTGTCCATCATGCTGGCACCAATGTGATTCTGGTGGTCCTGATGTGTTTCTGGTCCTGATGTGTTTCTGGTCCTGATGTGTTTCTGGTCCGAGTGTGATTCTGGTCTTGATGTGTTTCTGGTGGTCCTGATGTGTTTTTGGTGGTCCTGATGTGTTTGTGGTCCTGATGCGTTTCTGGTGGTCCTGATGTGTTTCTGGTGGTCCTGATGTGATTCTGGTCCTGGTGCGATTCTGATCCAGATGTGTTTCTGGTCCGGGTGTGATTCTGGTCCTGATGTGATTCTGGTGGTCCTGATGTGATCTTGGTCCTGATGTGTTTCTGGTCCTGGTGTAATTCTGGTCCTGATGTGATTCTGGTGGTCCTGATGTGTTTCTGCTCCTGGTGCGATTCTGGTCCTGGTGTGATTCTGGTGGTCCTGAAGTTATTCTGGTGATCCTGATGTGATTCTGGTCCTGATGTGTTTCTGGTCCTGATGTGATTCTGGTGGTCCTGATGTGATTCTGGTGGTCCTGATGTGATTCTGGTGGTCCTGATGTGATTCTGGTTCTTATGTGTTTCTGGTGGTCCTGATGTGTTTCTGGTGGTCCTGATGTGTTTCTGGTGGTCCTGATGTGATTCTGGTCCTGATGTGATTCTGGTCCTGGTGTGTTTCTGGTGGTCCTGATGTGATTCTGGTGGTCCTGATGTGATTCTGGTGGTCCTGATGTGATTCTGGTCCTGGTGTGATTCTGGTCCTGATGTGATTCTGGTCCTTGTGTGATTCTGGTCCTGATGTGTTTCTGGTCCTGGTGTGATTCTGGTGGTCCTGATGTGATTCTGGTGGTCCTGATGTGATTCTGGTCATCCTGATGTGATTGTGGTCCTGGTGTGTTTCTGGTCCTGGTGTGATTCTGGTCCTAATGTGTTTCTGGTCCTGGTGTGATTCTGGTGGTCCTGATGTGATTCTGGTCCTGGTGTGATTCTGGTCCTGATGTGATTCTGGTGGTCCTGATGTGTTTCTGGTCCTGGTGTGATTCTGGTCCTAATGTGTTTCTGGTCCTGGTGCGATTCTGGTGGTCCTGGTGCGATTCTGGTCCTGATGTGTTTCTGGTCCTGATGTTTTTCTGGTCCGGGTGTGATTCTGGTCTTGATGTGTTTCTGGTGGTCCTGATGTGTTTCTGGTGGTCCTGATGTGTTTGTGGTCCTGATGTGTTTCTGGTGGTCCTGATGTGATTCTGGTGGTCCTGAAGTGATTCTGGTGATCCTGATGTGATTCTGGTCCTGATGTGTTTCTGGTCCTAATGTGATTCTGGTCCTGATGTGATTCTGGTGGTCCTGATGTGATTCTGGTTCTGGTGTCATTCTGGTCCTGATGTGATTCTGGTCCTTGTGTGATTCTGGTCCTGATGTGTTTCTGGTGGTCCTGGTGTGATTCTGGTGGTCCTGATGTGATTCTGGTGGTCCTGATGTGATTCTGGTCATCCTGATGTGATTGTGGTCCTGGTGTGTTTCTGGTCCTGGTGTGATTCTGGTCCTAATGTGTTTCTGGTCCTGGTGTGATTCTGGTGGTCCTGATGTGATTCTGGTCCTGGTGTGATTCTGGTCCTGATGTGATTCTGGTGGTCCTGATGTGTTTCTGGTCCGGGTGTGATTCTGGTCCTAATGTGTTTCTGGTTCTGGTGTGATTCTGGTGGTCCTGATGTGATTCTGGTCCTGGTGTGATTCTGGTCCTGATGTGATTCTGGTGGTCCTGATGTGTTTCTGGTCCCGGTGTGATTCTGGTCCCAATGTGATTCTGGTGGTCCTGGTGCGATTTTGGTCCTGATGTGTTTCTGGTCCTGATGTGTTTCTGGTCCGAGTGTGATTCTGGTCTTGATGTGTTTCTGGTGGTCCTGATGTGTTTCTGGTGGTCCTGATGTGTTTGTGGTCCTGATGTGTTTCTGGTGGTCCTGATGTGTTTCTGGTGGTCCTGATGTGATTCTGGTCCTGGTGCGATTCTGATCCAGATGTGTTTCTGGTCCGGGTGTGATTCTGGTCCTGATGTGATTCTGGTGGTCCTGATGTGATCTTGGTCCTGATGTGTTTCTGGTCCTGGTGCGATTCTGCTCCTGGTGTAATTCTGGTCCTGATGTGTTTCTGGTGGTCCTGATGTGTTTCTGGCCCTGATGTTATTCTGGTCCTGATGTGATTCTGGTCCTGATGTGTGTCTGGTCTGGTGTGATTCTGGTCCTGATGTGATTCTGGTCCTTGTGTGATTCTGGTGGTCCTGATGTGATTCTGGTGGTCCTGATGTGTTTCTGGTGGTCCTGATGTGTTTCTGGTCCTGATGTGTTTCTGGTCCTGGTGTGATTCTGGTGGTCCTGATGTGATTCTGGTGATCCTGATGTGATTCTGGTGATCCTGATGTGATTCTGGTGGTCCTGATGTGATTCTGGTGGTCCTGATGTGATTCTGGTGATCCTGATGTGATTCTGGTGATCCTGATGTGATTCTGGTGGTCCTGATGTGATTCTGGTGGTCCTGATGTGATTCTGGTGATCCTGATGTGATTCTGGTGATCCTGATGTGATTCTGGTCCTGGTGTGATTCTGGTCCTGATGTGTTTCTGGTCCTGGTGTGATTCTGGTGATCCTGATGTGATTCTGGTGGTCCTGATGTGATTCTGGTCATCCTGATGTGATTGTGGTCCTGATGTGATTGTGGTCCTGGTACGATTCCGGTCCTGATGTGATTCTGGTGGTCCTGATGTGATTCTGGTGGTCCTGATGTGATTCTGGTGGTCCTGATGTGATTCTGGTGGTCCTGATGTGATTCTGGTGGTCCTGATGTGTTTCTGGTCCTGGTCCGATTCTGGTCCTGATGTGTTTCTGGTCCGGGTGTGATTCTGGTCCTGATGTGATTCTGGTGGTCCTGATGTGTTTCTGGTGGTCCTGATGTGTTTCTGGTGGTCCTGATGTGTGTCTGGTGGTCCTGATGTGTTCCTTGTGGTCCTGATGTAATTCTGGTCCTGGTGTGATTCTGGTCCTGATGTGTTTCTGGTGGTCCTGATATGTTCCTGGTGGTCCTGATGTAATTCTGGTCCTGGTGCGATTCTGATCCAGATGTGTTTCTGGTCCGGGTGTGATTCTGGTGGTCCTGATGTGTTTGTGGTCCTGATGTGATTCTAGTCCTGATGTGTTTCTGGCCCTGATGTGATTCTGGTCCTGGTGTGATTCTGGGCGTGATGTGATTCTGGTCCTGATGTGATTCTGGTCCTGGTGTGATTCTGGTCCTGATGTGTTTCTGGCGGTCCTGATGTGTTTCTGGCGGTCCTGATGTGTTTCTGGCGGTCCTGGTGTGATTCTGGTATTCCTGATGTCTTTCTGGTGGTCCTGATGTTTTTCTGGTGGTCCTGATGTGTTTCTGGTCCTGGTGTGATTCTGGTCCTGGTGTGATTCTGGTCCTGGCGTGTTTCTGGTCCTGGTGTGTTTCTGGTCTTGGTGTGATTGTGGTGATCCTGATGTGATTCTGGTGGTCCTGATGTTTTTCTGGTCCTGATGTGTTTCTGGTGGTCCTGATGTGTTTCTGGTGGTCCTGATGTGATTCTGGTCCTGATGTGATTCTGGTCCTGATGTGATTCTGGTCCTGATGTGTTTCTGGTCCTGATGTGATCCTGGTCTTACTGCGGTTTTATCTGTCGCTTTGCTGTCAGAGACGGGAAGGTTCGTCAATCGGTGGAAAGGATCTTCTCGATCTGGGAGGAGAGGAGCGTTTATCCCGAGGAGGTCATTGCTCAGTTCAAAACCAACCTGAACAAAAAGGAGAAGGAGCGAGAGAAGCAGAAGGAGAAAGAGAAGGAGAAAGAAAAGGAGACTCCACCTGCAGATGGTCAGTTTTCATGTTTATCAGATCTAGAATAGTTTCAATCTGTGGATAAAAAGGTGTTTTAAGGTCATTATTTTTGTTCTCCAGCAGCTCCTGCTAATTCCAAAGCTGCCCTGAAGTCCAAGATCGTAGCAGAGTTCACGGTAAGTCTTCTTCATGTGACATTTCTTCTAGAAATGTGTGTTAAACAGACAATGCAGCTTCAGGTCTCTCTTCCAGCCTCAGTCCCTCATAGAACAGCTGTCCAGGTACCGGCGAGCCGTTGCTGAGGAGGAGTTCAGGGAGAAGCAGCTCTCAACCCACAGGGTGGACGTCTGCAGCACCGAAGCCCTCAAAAGACTCAAAGGTTGGAAGATCAACATCTGTTAGCATCATTCTGCATCATCACACACCGATAAGCATTAAAACACTCATTAGTTTAATGAAAATCATGATCCACATGCATGTAATCACATGAGACAAAATTTAGTGCAGATTCTGATAATAGAAATAAATCTAGTTAATAACAATAATTACAGGTTTATTTACACTTAATATACACAAGGTATGATTAATACCACATGGGGGACATTCGCATCGTTACAGCAGCAGATATTTAGGAAATGGCAGCAGAGAAATAAACCCAAATATACTGAAGTAATAGTTCTAGTAGAAATACTGTTGGAGAAGAATTAACATTGCACAGAATAGTCCATTAATAGAGAAATAATATTTCATAGATCCTTGTGGATAAAGTGAGAGTTTTTAAATGTACTAAATATTCATATTTTTACTGTAATGTGTCGATTTTAAACCTCAGTGTGACGGTGTTCTTATAGTTGGTGTTTTGGAAGCAGGAAAAATGAGCAGTTTGAAGATCTGAGTGACAGATTTGGTCCAGATGTCTCCATAACGGCAGGTTTTCACATTGTTAGGAGTTCCTACGATCCAGTGGTGACCAGAGGCTCCCAGAAAGGGAAACCAGTGAACTAAATTTTAGAGAAGAGCGACTGCAGCTCAAACTGCTGAAAGTTTAATGCTGCAGTGATAGTTTCTGTATTTTTAGTACCATGCTGACTCCTGTCCACCATTAAAAACTACTAGCTTCAAAACTGGATGAACGGAGCGACAGAAGAGTTCGTCCTGGTCTGGTTTAGTGTTGTTTAGATGGTGGCAGGGCAGTGGACGGCTCCACAATAACTTTAACACTTTCTTGGTTTGTTGCCTCAGCTCATGATTTAGGCATTCCCCTTACACTGTTATTTTGGTCCAGCATCGTCTGAACTGTCGCCCCCTGCTGATGAACAGCCGTCTTTGTAGAACCCAGTTTTGCAGTGATGTAAAGATTGTCAGTGTTTAAAGACTTGATAGTTGTGAAGTATTTTAATCTGAAAATATGAACAGTCTTTTCCTGATATCGGCCCTATAACTGTCTACTGATAGGTAGACACTATAATTTACCGATGTCCCCTAAACGCCTCACATGCAGGCTGAGGTGAAGCTGGCCAGGCTGCTCAGAAACGTGTGACCAAAAATTAGTTGGAAAACGTCCAATTTGCTGAGGTTAAAACAGCGATTTTTATGGAGGTGATTGTTTTTCTATGAGTTTAGTGCATTTTAAACGTCAGTACTGCAGTCCATCGTGTGAAGAGAAAAACTGACGGTATATTCGGTTAAATATATTACAGTGGGGATCGAAAGTTTGGGCATCCCAGGTAAAAATTTGTATTAATGTGCATAAAGAAGCCAGGAAAAGATGGAAAAATCTCCGAAAGGCATCAAATTGCAGATGAGACATTCTTATAATATGTCAAAAAAAAGTTAGATTTTATTTCCATCATATGCACTTTTAAAATAACAGAAAGCACAATAATGGCATCTGCAAAAGTTTGGGCACCCTGCAGAGTTTATACCTTGTACTGCCCCTTTTGGCAAGTATCACAGCTTGTAAACGCTTTTTGTAGCCAGCTAAGAGTCTTTCAGTTTTTGTTTGAGGTATCTTCGCCCATTCTTCCTTACAAAAGTCTTCCAGTTCTCTGAGATTTCTGTGCTGTCTGTCACGCACTGCTCTTTTATGGTCTATCCATAGATTTTCTATGATGTTGAGGTCAGGAGATTGTGAAGGCCATGGCAAAACCTTCAGTTTACGCCTCTTGATGTAATCCACCGTGGATTTTGAGGTGTGTTTAGGATCATTATCCATTTGTAGAAGCCATCCTCTCTTTAACTTCAGCTTTTTCACAGATGGCATCATGTTAGCATCTAAAATTTGCTGAAATTTTATTTAATCTATTTTTCCTTCTACTCATGAAATGTTCCCTGTGCCACTGGCTGCAATACAACCCCAAAGCATGACTGATCCACCACCATGCTTAACAGTTGGACAGAGGTTCTATTCATTAAATTCTGTGCCCTTTCTTCTCCAAACGTACCTTTGCTCATTCTGGCCTAAAAGTTCTATTTTAACCTCATCGGTCCACAGAACTTGTTTCCAAAATGCATCAGTCTTGTCTATATGTTCATTTGCAAACTTCAAATGCTGATTTTTGTGGTGAGGATGGAGAAGAGGTTTTCTTCTGATGGCTCTTCCATGAAGACCATATTTGTACAAGCATCTCTTTATAGTGGAATAGTGTACCACAACTCCAGTGTCTGCCAGATCTTTCTGGAGGGATCATGCAGTCAAACATGGATTTTGACTTGACTTTTCTCACAATCCTGTGAACTGTTCTGTCTGATATTTTTCTTGGTCTTCCAGATCTTGCTTTAACTTCCACTGTTCCTGATGACTGTCATTTCTTAATTACATTCCGAACAGAGGATACTGGCATCTGAAATCGCTTTGCTATCTTCTTATAGCCTTCTCCTGCTTTGTGAGCGTCAACTATTTTCAGTTTCAGTGTTCTAGACAACTGCTTAGAAGAACCCATGGTGCTGATTGTTGGGGTAAGGTCAGATGAATCTGGGCATTTAAAACCTCTGAGACCGACATCACCTGGTCTTTCCAGACGATGATTGTGAACAATCCATGACACTGTCAGGTCTCAGCTTTCCAAAGGGGGCGGTGATGCTATAAACTCTGCAGGGTGCCCAAACTTTTGCAGACGCCATGATTGTGTTTTCTGTTATTTTGAAAGTGTAAATGATGGAAATAAAATCTTTTTTTGACATATTATAAGAATGTCTCATCTGTAATTTGATGCCTTTTGGAGATTTTTCCATCTTTCCTTGGCTTCTTTATGCACATTAATACAAATTTTTACCTGGGGTGCCCAATCTTTCGATCCCCACTGTAGCCATAGTGCTGCGGTAGCTCCAAGGATTGAATGTATTAACTCAGTATCTCCATGCCTGTATCTGAGCTCCTCCTCTCCATCAGTCCTCCTCCTCCTCGTTTAGTTTATTAAAATAATCAGCTGTAGATGGTTTCATCTTTAGAATATGCTAATGGCTAAATGTATTATTTCACTCATCAGGCAGGGAGAGACCAAAGAAAGTACAATTTTAACCTAATAGCTTACTCAGTAGCTAATGATAATCCTACCAGTGATGGGATGATGATGCCTCAAGGAGTGTACTGACACACTACCCAAACTGTGTTGGCACTGTATTGACGCTGTGTTGGTCACTCAATAGTGACCTCTGCAGTAGATCTAAAATCATTGCAGGTAAAAAAAAATAAAATAAGATGGAAAAGCTTACATGCTGCAAACCCAACATCAGCCTGTGAAATAATATTTAATCTTTATTTAATTGCTAGTCTTTTACTGAAAATATGATCTCATCATTGTTTAATTTCATTTGCTCAATTTGTTTGCTGAGTTGAAGTTGTTTATGAGAAGAGTTTTAAATTTGCTTTGTTTGTGTAAATGCTAAAATGAGTTGGTATGTAAAATATAGCAAATTTGTATACAATAAAATTCAGAGTTCCAATTTTTAACTTATGTATGGAATTTTTTTTAACTTAAGTGTTCAATCATACGAAATAACAGACTAAAAATGGATTCATTCATACACTTTTATTGAGGAACAAAAGTTTTTGTAGTGTCTTTGCTCTGAGACGATTTCTCTTCTTGGACACCAGTTTCCCTGCCTTATAAAAAACTCTCTCACAGGGTACAGATGAGGATGGTGTGCATAAAAATTTAAGTGCGAGTTGATACAGGTGTGGATATGTTTTCTGGTTATTTTTCCGATATTGTAACGGATCTTGTGCTCTGGGTGTGTTGGTTTCAGCCAGGTAGCGTTGGACTTCAACTATGGAATCAGCTGTAGTATTCGAGGTCGAGTTGTTCTCCTCAACCTCCATATCCAGAGGTTTCCAGAGATTGTGCCCTAACAAATATTTTAGAAATAATTCTGTTAGTTGTTAGTTTATTATTACATGACAAACTGCAACAGAAATATACAAACACAAAAAAATATGTGTTTTCAGTCTTTGATGATCATGTTGACCACAGCCTCATCCACTGCTTGCTTGTTAGAAACTGCAAGCAAAACGGAAATATTTTGTTTAAAGCTTCTTAAAGGACTGTATTTTTTACCAACAATATTACAGAGTCACACAAAGCCTTTTGTGTGTAATAAACTATTTTTGGAAATTCAAATTTTTGAGAATTTCAACATACCTGGGGTACTCACACGAGTATCTGCCAATTCTTCATTGCCATGCTGAGCTCTATAATGCCTCAGCATTGATGAAGTGCTCTTATTGATGTAAGATGTCTCTGTGGAGCAGAGCCGACACTTCACCTACAATAAAATAGGAAGTTAATCCATCTGAAAACAATCAAACCTCTTACAGAAAAGAGTAGAAACATATTTAATTAAAAAAACTAACAGTAAACAATGCCCAAAGGAGAAAAAGATTTACCTTATTTGCCGTCAAAAGATCAAAATGATTCCAGACTGGGGAAAACTTCTTCTTATTGGAACGATCCATGAAGTCAGAAGTTGAACAAGGTGAGGTCAAACAGACACAGCAACAATACATGTCAATACAGTTTGTTTCCTTTTAAACACAATTTGGCGCAGCACATCTAATCGACACACTTTCTGTATCGGTCACATGATTTTTTCTTAAAGCGATACACGCACCAATACGGGGTTTCACTCTTGTGTGCTCAGCACAGTGCTGATGCATCAGTGTTGTTCGTCCCATCACTAAATCCTACACTTGTACAAATGCAAAAATGTGAAACGTTGGCTTGCACGCTTTCACAAAAAAGGTTTTGAATGCAACCATCTGTAGATCTGAATGTTCTGGATGTTCCTTTAACTCCTAAACATGGCAGCTGCTTCCCCTGATGGACACTTAGCAGGATAATACCCCCTACAGACATAGTTCAGAAACCTGACTGGATCCCTCCTCTTCCCTTTTGGTGTGATTAACTTGATTCAATATGCAGATGAATACACACAAGGCCCTTCTTCAGATTTTATTCTGTATTTGATCCCCTACTCGGCCTATCGTGGCACTCCAGAGAGTCGATACTTCAGCATCTCTACCAAACTGTGACTCAGCATCAGCATCTCTTCTTTTCTGCGTTTATTGTGGTACACAAGAAGATTGTTTTGTGCCAGGAAACCTGTAGAGTGTTGTATCGGATGCCTGAGACGCTCATTTGTCAGTGACGGTTGTAAAGTTTAGTTTTGTTCCAGTAAAAATGTAGGCATAGGGACGCGACTCTGACTCGTAATTTCTGTAAATAAGTGCAGGTTCATCCTTTTATGCGTCGTCTGGTTTATGTTGTTGCTGTAAAACATTTATCTCATTAACCCTCTGAATCGGGCGTTTTACTTGCTCAGTTTGTTTTTATTGGGCTCATTTTTTACTGCAACCTAAAGAATAAAGCAGCGGTAGATACCGGCCTTCAAACCCTCTGAACTCTGAGCAGTTTCTTGGTGGTTTTCTTCTGTCTCCTCTTTCTCTGCAATGTAAAGTCCTGCAGCTCTATGGAACCAGAACAACCATGACTAGAGGTGCAGGGTCACAGTTAAAATGACATTAATGATGAGAAAAGTAAACTTTTTGATCATTTAGTTTCCGTAAATTAAAATAAAAGTGAAATTGGTATTAATAATTCACATTTAAAGCCTAAGTCCTGCTGGAAGTTTGAGGCTGATATTTATTTTTGACACTTTAACCCCTTATGCTCCTCTCCCATTTTTTTAAAATCAAATTTATCGTAGTCAGAGTTACATACTTAGGAAATAAAACGAAGTGTTCGAATAAACTATTTCTTTAAATTCATAGCAATTTTTCCATTTTTACCACAGTTCACAGGCTTAATGGAGCCATATAGCTACGGTAAAACCAAACCCTTTCTAATAAATGCACCAGACCCAAAAACATCCAACAGAGAAATAATGCAGAGTTTTAGTCCATCTTGGAAGCCATCAGCCGTTGAGTTGCTTTTTCTGGAATCGGGCTTCTAGAGTGTTTATTTTTTAAGGATCTGTTAAAAATTAAATCTGTTTCTTGGGATTTTTTTCAAGAAGACATTTAGAATAAAATGAAAGATATAAATGAAAGGAGAATCTTTGATTACATATTTAAAGTCCCAGATGTTTTACAGTGGGTTTAACCTGTCAGATCCATGTACAGGTTCAGAGTTAGGATCCATGTACAGGGTTAGGATCCATGTACAAGGTCTGATCACATCTCCTCTGCAGAATGTTGTTCTGAAACACTACCTGTTTTCTTTCTTCCATTTCCTGATGCTTTGAGCACCAACACTGATAGGGTTAAC
The DNA here is from genome assembly GCF_022539595.1 of Amphiprion ocellaris. Classification (NCBI taxonomy): domain Eukaryota; kingdom Metazoa; phylum Chordata; class Actinopteri; family Pomacentridae; genus Amphiprion; species Amphiprion ocellaris. The sequence continues at coordinate 378,216 of NC_072774.1, read as the reverse complement.
CCTATGACCTTTTATCTGTTGCCGTTGGTTCAACACAATTTAAATTTAAACTGAAGAAAACATTGACTTTCAAACCTTGTTTGTGGTTTTTATGTAGACAAAGCCGGAGGGAACAAGTTCACCAAGGACTTCGAGGATGGCAGTCTGAAGCTGCAGGAGTTTGTGGGTTTCCTAGAGAAGGAGCTGAAGATGGGACCTCCTCTGCTGGAAGCTCTGGGAAACGCAGACATCTTCTACGAGATGCAGTACAAGGAGGTCAAGATTGTGGCCAATGTGAGTGAAGTGCTCCTAAAATGTAGAGATATTTACATATTTTAGTGGAGAGAACTCTGGAATGGGTTCGCAGTTGTTTAGGACGTGTTCATTTGTGTGATCTGTGTTTTTTCTCTGGGCTCCTGTTTCATTTTTCCTTGCTGTGGTTCGTTTTTCACTGCAGGATAAATAAATATAAATATAAATTCACTGCAGCTCTGTGGAAACTAGAAGTAGACAGAACTAAGAAATGTTTTTGCGCAGTATAACTTAATTAAAAAAGCCACAAATCATGAGAAAAGTTACATCTAATTGACTAGTTAATTGGCAAAAATTAAAAAAAGAACTAAGCATTGAATTAAAATGTTCAGTAGTTTTCAAGTAGAAAATACAGGAAAAACAGAAACTCTACATCCTGTAGAAAAACATCTACATCTCTAGACTTTTCCTCTCTGTTCATCATCAGAAGATTGTTCCACCATCAGTAGTAGATGTTCCATCATCATCAGTAGAAAGATGTTCCACCATCATCAGTAGAAAGATGTTCCACATGTTTCACCATCATCAGTAGATGTTCCACCATCATCAGTAGATGTTCCACCATGCTGGATGGATCTCCAACAACTAGAAGATTTTCCACCATGCTGGATGGCTCTCCAACAATGTGCTCCTCTGTTCACTGTTTCTGCTGTTACAGCTTGGCTTGAAGGCTGCAACAAAACAGGGAGACAAACACAGTGTGGTGACTAAAAATGATTTTATTGTAACCAAACAATCCAAAATGTGCACAACAAACCACACGTGGAAAGCCCAAAAGCACTGTGCTGAAGCTTCCGCAGAGAGCCGCTCCTGTCACAGAGCTGCAGTAGAAGTGAGGAAGGTTATATAGAGTTGAGCCACTTGATCCAAGGTGTGGCTCATCAGCTGATGACCCTCAGCTCCAGAAAGACAGGAACACCTGTCCAGGTAGAGGGTCGTCACACTGCTGCATTTATTTTATTCATCCAGTAGCTTTGGTTTTCCTCTCATGGTCAGTTTAAGATCAGTTTATTTTATTTTTGGTCAATTTCTAAACCATTTTGGAACCTTTTTCAATATCCAGATTGAAATTTTTTGAAACACCTGATTTGAGGCCGATTCATTGGTATAATCATGGGTTAGGTTTAGTTGCTTTTTAGATCCACTAGCAGGTTCTGGGGTTCAGAGAGTTATCCAGGTGATGTTTCTATTATCGATGATCTTTTAGTAAAATGATCCAGGAAACTGTCCAAATGTTAGATAAAAGTTAACTCAAGAATCTAGAATCTTTATTGTCGTTGTGTTTCCAAACAGCGAAATTATGATTGGTGACACCCAGCTACAGATAAAAAATAGAAAAAGGCACACTATATACAAATATGTAAACAGTCTTAGTGCACATGAGCAGTAGGATGAGTGATAAAGTTCAGTCCAGTGCAGACTCAGTTCTTTATTGCACATAGTGTGTCTGTTGTGTATTCAGAGGGAATGGATGGACAGCTCTGGGATAGAAACTGTTTTTCAGTCTGGAGATCAGAGTTTTTATGTTTCTGTACCGTTTGCCCGAGGGAAGCGGAACAAACAGTCCATTTCCTGGGTGGGTGGGGTCGGCAGTGACACGTCGGACCTTCCTCTGGACCCGGTATACTGAGTCCAGGTCTGGAAGAGGACTTCCCATAATCCCCTGTGCTGTTTCCACCACTCGGGATAAGTTCTTTCTGTCCTCAGCTGTGCAGCTGCTATACCACACTGTTGCACCAAGACAGAGGATGCTTTCTATTGAGGTTCTGTAGAAGTTCATCAGGAGCTGAAAGGAGAGACCAGCATGTTTCAGCTTCCTGAGGAAGAAGAGTCTTTGCTGAGCCTTCTTCACCAGGTGAGCTGTGTTCAGAGACCAGGTCAGGTCAGATGGAATGTGGACGCCCAGGAACTGGATGTTGTGAACATGTCCACTGCTTCCTCTTTGATGAGGAGAGGAGCTGCTCTGTCCTCCTGGACCTCCTGTAGTCCACCATGACCTCCTGTAGTCCACCATGACCTCCTGTAGTCCTCCTGGACTTCCTGTAGTCCACCATGACCTCCTGTAGTCCTCCTGGACTTCCTGTAGTCCACCATGACCTCCTGTAGTCCTCCTGGACTTCCTGTAGTCCACCATGACCTCCTGTAGTCCTCCTGGACCTCCTGTATTCCTCCTGGACCTCCTGTAGTCCTCCTGGACCTCCTGTAGTCCACCATGACCTCCTGTAATCCTCCTGGACCTGCTGTAGTCCACCATGACCTCCTGTAGTCCACCATGGCCTCCTGTAGTCCTCCTGGACCTCCTGTAGTCCACCATGACCTCCTGTAGTCCACCATGGCCTCCTGTAGTCCTCCTGGACCTCCTGTAGTCCACCATGACCTCCTGTAGTCCTCCTGGACCTCCTGTAGTCCACCATGACTTCCTGTAGTCCACCATGACTTCCTGTAGTCCTCCTGGACCTCCTGTAGTCCACCATGACCTCCTGTAGTCCACCATGACCTCCTGTAGTCCTCCTGGACCTCTTGTAGTCCACCATGACCTCCTGTAGTCCTCCTGGACCTCCTGTAGTCCTCCTGGACCTCTTGTAGTCCACCATGACCTCCTGTAGTCCTCCTGGACCTCCTGTAGTCCACCATGACCTCCTTGGTCTTGTTGGTGTTCAGAACAAGGTTGTTCTCTGAACACCACTGAATAAGGTGCTGGATCTCCTCTCTGTAGAGGATCTCATCATTGTCTGATATAAGACCCACTACGGTGATGTCATCAGCAAACTTCACCATCGTGTTTGTGGAGTGGATGGAGATGCAGTTGCTGGTGAATAGTGTGAAGAGGGCTGGACTGAATGCAGTCCTGAGGTGTTCCTGTTCTCAGGACCAGTGTGGAGGATGTACTGTCTCCCATTCTCACCCTCTGAGGCCTGTTGGTGAGGAAGTCCCTGATCCAGTGACACAGTGATGTGGACAGTCCCAGGTTATGGAGCTTCAGTGTCACCGTATTGAAAGCTGAAGTCCACAAACAGCATCTTCACATAGGTGTTAGAAAGCTGCAGGTTAGGGTTAGGGCTGTGTGAAGAGTCATGGAGACTGCATCCTCTGTTGATCTGTTCTCCCTGTAGGTGAGCTGATATTTATCCAGACCAGCAGGATGACGTCCTTCATGTGCTTTAGGACGATCCTCTCAAAGCACTTCATAATCACCGGATCAGAGCAACAGGGAGGTAATCGTTCAGGCAGGTGACTGCTGATTTTTTAGGCACAATGATGGAGGTTTTGAGGCTAACAGGGACTGTGGCAAGCTGCAGGACAGGTTGAAAATATCCAGAAAAACTTCTGCCAGCTGGTCAGCACATGATTTCAGAGTGCGACCCGACACCCTGTCTGGTCCTTCAGCTTTGATGGTGTTGATTTTCTTCATGCAAGAACTCCCTTGGTGCAGCTGCAGGACCAGAGACTGATGCTGTTCCTCCAGTCGGGGTAAATGAACTTCCTCTGCTGCCAGGTGTGTCAAAATGAGCATCGAATGTGTTCAGGGTGTCGGAAAGAGTGGAATCATGGATAACCAGCTGATCACTGCACTTATAGTCTGGTATGGTCCTAATGCCTCTCACCCACGTACTTTGTGGGTTATTATTAGCAAAATGCTCCTCAGTGCGCCGTTTGTAGCTGCATTTTGCCAGCTGAATGCCCTTCTTCAGTTCTCTCCCTGCTGTAGGCCAGCTTGTCACCTGACCTGTAGACGGCATCACGGGCTTTGAGTAGGGGCTTCACTGTGCTGTCCATCCATGGTTTCTGGTTTGGGAAAACCTTGATGGTCTTTGTGGGCAGGACAGCATCAGTACAGAACTTCAGATACGACAGAACTGATGATATGCATCCATCTAGATCTGTGTCCTCTTTGAACACTCCCCAGTCAGTGCACTCAAAGCAGTCCTGTAATGCTGAGGACGCCTCATCAGTCCATACCTGTACGGTGCTGGTGGTCAGTGTTGCCCTGCAGATCAGAGGTTTATAGTCTGGGATCAGGTTCACAGTGATGTGATCCGACATGCCCAGGTGTGGTGCTGCAACAGCCTTGTATGCCCCAGGTATGTTACAGTAAACCTGATCCAGGATGTTATTGTCTCTCGCTTCTTATGAAGCGGTGAAATTTGGGGGAAACTGCTTTTAGCTCGACCTGGTTAAAGTCTCTGGCCACGATCACAGCCACCTCTGGGTTGTCATTCATCTGCTGACTGATCAAGCAGTACAACTCCTCCAGTGCTAATTTAGCATTAGCTCACGGTAGTATGTAGACGGCTACAATCACAATAACTGTAAATATTTTCCTATTATCTCCTGTTTAATTCTGTTTCTTTTCTTGTCTTCAGGCGTATAATGCCTTTGCCAACCGTGTGGCCAGTCTCAAAAGGAAACTGGATTCTCTGAAGTCGACTCTACCCGGACCTGAGGACTCCCCCATCCCTTCACCCTCCGAAGACGCCCCCTCACCCACCGGCTCGGAGTCACCCTTCCTGGGGATGGGGGTCGGCAGGGCCCAGGTGGATCCGGAGCTGGACGGGAAGGCCATGGACGAAGGAGAGCTGCAGAACGACAACCGAGACATGGAGGACATGGACATGTCCGAGGAGGAGGTGGACGCAGCAGGAGGTCAGTGGTTGCAGATCTGGTCTAATGTGGTTTTAATTCTTCATGTGGATCCATGTTCAGCTGCAGCGATACATCGCCTCCTCGTCTTTGTTTCACACGCAGATGACAAGAAAGACAAGATGTCCGCCGCCGTTTCCAAGACGACCAAGTCAGATGTGGCGTCAAAGCCTCCGATCACGCCGACAAGAGCCTCCAAGACGAACACTTCCATTGCTGCCTCCACCACCCCGCTGACCCCAACATCTGCTGCAGCTGCTGGAGCTCCAGGACCCCCGCTGGGAGTCAACCTGGCCAAGGTGGACCTGGGAAAGATCAGCTCCATCCTCAGCTCGCTTACCTCCGCCATGAAGAACACAGGTGGGAAAAGACAGAAGACTTTAACTTGACTCTGAATATCTAAACCACCTGTTCGACTTAAAATTAGTCATTTTAGAATTTTTGTCATTAAAAACTAGAATGACTTCATGTAAACAAACCAGCATTTAAAGGGTTAAAATTCTGATAATAAACCAATAATCAACAATAAAAATAATCACAATCCATCAGATTTCATGTTGTAGCTAATCAGTGACCCATAATAATAATGTTTGATTTGTGTATTACGGAAAGTCAATATTTTTTTCCATCAAAGACTTCAGTGACTTCATGTGAACAGACTGGCTTTAAATTTAAAATTTGTATTTTAGTTTTTTAATGAGGATATTTCTGTTCTGTTTGAAGTTTTTTGTTGACATTTGGACTTTTGTTGGTTTAAAATATCTAACTTGGTAAAAATGGGAAAACAACAATAATAAATACAAATTTTAAATTTTTTGAAGAAGGACATTTTTGACCTGAAGGTTTCAAGTGTTGCTCATCACTGAACATCACAGAAAAAAATCTGTTTATCACTAATCACTATCAAAAGTAAATTAAAAATTGTTTGTTTATTGTTAATAAACAACAGTGGCATTGTGAACAAACCGGCATTTAAAGGTTTAAAATTGTGAAAATGAATTAATATTTGGTTGTGGTAAAAACAATCTAAGAATAATAATAATAATATTTTATAAATGTCAGTTTGTTTACATGATGTCACTCATGAAAAACAAACATTTATTTTTAATATTTTAAGTGTGATTTATTTTTCATTTTTTGGTAAAAACTGACACAAGACAGTTTTTTTTTCTTCAGTTTTCGGTGTGTAACTCGTTTTAACTCTCAGTCAATCAGATATTTGTTTATGTGTTTCTCAGCAGCGAGTCCGTCGCCACGGCCGTCTCCAGGGACACCCACCACCCCGTCTGGCCAATCAGCAGCCTCCAAAACTACGCCGCCGAGCCCCGCCCTCGCCAGCATCCTATCACGGGTCGACATCACACCTGAAGGCATCCTCAACGCCCTGTCCAAGACCAACACACCAGGTCTGATTATTAATGATAAAGTCCGTATTTTACCTCCATTCACATTTATTACAGCAGGTTGTTTTTGTCTAAAAAGAAATTAAGCAGAAATTCACACAGACATTTTTAAAAACACAGTGATTAATGTAAAATATGAAAGTCTCAGAAAAATACTATAAATATGTAGTTTATGAATCACTGATGCAGCTTATTGGTGATTTAAGAACTAAATTAGCTGAAGCTGTTAGAAGATATGTGAAAATATCTATAAAAACATCCATAAAAACCTAAAACAGGAAAAACATTGAGCTGGTGTGTTCATGCTTTTATATTTGGTTTGTTTTAGAATTTGTCCTGTTCTCTGTTGTGTTTTATTGCACGTATTTTGGTTTTTGCTTCTCTAACATCAGGAACATCAGGTTGTTTTCAAACGTGCTGCAGAAATGTTCTAGCTTTGTTTCCATTGGAGCTTCAGTAGAATCAGCTGGATTCACCTGGAGGTGGAACGTCTTCCAGAACCTACAGAGAAGTCCAGCTGGTTTCTCCTGAAGCTCTGAGGATCACCTGATGACTGAGAACCTCCACAGACAGACTTGGTTTGTTTGTTCTCTACATGTCACCTTTTCTTTGCTTGTGTCTGGTCCTTCCAGGTCTGTCGTCCCTCCTGCAGAGCGTCACCAACACCTCCTCTGCTCCTCCCACCAGAACCTCTCCAGAATCGGCGACCATCAAAGCTCCGCTAACCCCGGCCACCCCGAAGACGAAGCCCGTCCTGGGGAACAACCTCAAACGAGACGCCCCTGGAAGAACCAGAGACTGGGAGAAGGAGAGGCAGCTGTCTCCTCCTCCTCCACCTCCTCCACCTCCTCGGCCCTCAGCTCCCTCCGTCTCCCCTCCGAGTTTGGAGTCCAAGATCAACAGCTTCCTGCAGGGAAACCCGGGTTTCAGCCTGGCTCTGGGCGACGTCAGTCCGGACGGTGTGGACGGGACGCCGGTTAGAGACGAGGCAGCCGGGACCCCGACCCAGGACGAGATCATGGACACGCCCGGCAGCGTCCCAGAGTCTCTGGGTTCGTCTGGAGGTCACAACCTGTCGCCCACCGCGTACCGGAGCGAACCCTGGGACGCTGTCATCACCCCGTCGGGAAGCAACAACGACGGAGACTTTCTGGCCTCGTCGCGGTTCGGATCTGGGAAGAAGAGGGACGCTAAATTAAAGGACGATGACGCCGTGAACGCCAGGAAGCGGGTCTCCTCGTCGCCCGGTAGCGACATGAAGTCTAAGAAAGACGAGCAGCAGCTGAGGATGAGAGCGATGGGCGAGCGGAGACACTTGGCCGGCTCCCGTAAGGCGAGCACCGGGTCAGAGGACGGCGGGAAGAGAGAGCTGAAAAGTGAAGAGTCCCCTGGCAGGAAGGAGGGCCAGTACCACCGCATAGAGACCCTGGTGTCGCCCTGCACCGAGGGGGCGCCCATCCAGACTCTGGGCTACTCCAACCGCCCTCTAGCCGGGGAGCGCATCAAGACGGTGGAGAGTATCCGCGTGATTGGCCGCGGCTCTCGGCGAGGGGGCGGGGCCGGCAGCCGGCCAGGCGGGGCCATGTGGTACGAAGAGGAGGAGTACCTGGAAGCTCCGCCTCCCTCACCCCACCTCCCCCCGCCTCCCCTGGAGGACATGGCCGTCTCCATGCCGCCTCCCCCTCACCTCCTCCTCCCCCCGCCTCACCTCCACTCCCTGTCCCTCCCCCCTCCCCCCCAGACTCCGTTCCACATGCCCTACCACCCCGACACCCTTCCTCCCTCCCACCTCCACCCTCCGCCAACGTCCCAGTTCTTTGGCGCCCCCCCGCCGATCCCTCGCCCTCCCCCGCCTCCCCAGCGCCTCTCCCCCCCGCCCCCCCATGGATCCGTTCCCTCAGCGGTCATGGTGGGGGGAGTGTTGGTCCCAGTCGACCGCCCCCTCACCCTTCCTCCCCCGATCCGACCTGAAGGTGCAGATCGAGGCAGTGCGAGGGGAGGCAAAGCGGTGCCTCCCCCCCTCATGGCGTCGCTGCTGGGTGAGCCCCCTAAACTCCCCCGCCCCGGCACCGTTAAAGAACCCTTTGTTCCTCGCCACGCACTCCCCCTCCACCGCCCCGGCACCCCTGGCGTCCCTCCACCTTTACTGGGTCGCGTAAAGGAGCCTCTAAATCTACCTCTCCCACCTACATCTCCCTCCCCCACATCCTCCACCCCCTCCCCATCCACACCCAACTCCCCCGCCGTCGACGCCCCCCCGAATCGCTCCCTCACTCAGCCCCCCGCTAGCCCTCCAGGCGGTCAGCAGCCCCGAAACCAAACCTCCAACCCCGTCCCGCTGCTCAACCTGCCCACCACCAGGCCCCCCATCCTGTCCAGTCAGAGACCCCTGCTGCGAGGCCGGACCCCTTCCCAGCAGCAGGACCACCACATGGGGGGGTTTCGTGGGGGGAAGCGCTCTGGTCCTCCGTTTGCAGGCAGTCCCTTCCATGCTCAGAAGAGGCCTTTCCTCCCCCCTCGCTACTGAAGTGGTCGTCTCCCAGCTGAAGGAACCAGCAGAGCAGAGTTAGCCCTGCTGGTATGAGCCCAGATATCTTTACTCAAGTAAAAACTACCTGTAGGTCGTGTGTAAATAGCTGATTAAAGCTGTCCAGTACAGCCCAGAGGTTATCAACCCTCCATCTCCCTTTTTCCATCTCAACGTTCACAGTGGATAAAAGTTTGCTTTAGGTTCAAGAGTGACAAAAAAAGAGGATAGTTCAAGTAGAAATTAAAACGATGCTGCATTTAGAGTTGTGTGATTCTTGGAATGTGAGAGAATCTAAAAGCAATCATTTAGCATTTTGGGAAATTTGTATATAAGCTTTCTGGGTGACATAAAAACACTGATATCAGCCTGCTGTACCAGGGGTGATCAGAAAGTTCAGAGACTGCATCAACTAACTTTAAAAACTTGATTTGAATTTGGCTGCCATCTTGGTGAAAGGTGTTTTCTTGTGCAGCGATGCTCTGCTCCGAGTGCTCCTGCAACACTCCCTGGAAGTCCTGTTCTGTAAACATGCAAAACTCCGTCAAGCTGAATCTCGTAAAATGTGTTGGAAAAACATGAGTTTCAGTGAGGCAAAGCAGTTTTTTTGTTGTGGCTAGAAAATTCCGACAGCGTCCGGCTTTCGATTGAAACTCTGCGTTGACAGTCCGACTCCTGAGGACTAACTCACAACCTCATAAATGTTGAAAAAAACCAGCGAGCATTCTCCTGGTGTTCCTGAGCTTTCTGGTCTTTAAACTGTGGGTTGTTGCTGCTGCTGATGGTAGCTGCTGACCCACCTCTGGTCACTAAAACGTGTTTAACAGGTTCTGATAGTGAAACCAAACGAGGTCTCCTGTAACTCTTAGTGCTCCTCATGTTGCACATCTGGAACCGTGACACACTCTGAAAACCAGCAGTCCCAGAACTTTTTGATCATTCTGCGTATACGAAGCTTCAGTTCGCATAAACACCTGAAACCTCGTACATGAAGTCTGATTCATTCAGTCCGACACAGAAGACTTCTTAGAATCTCCAGGAAGTCAGAAAATGGAGCCAGACTGAACCAGTTTCTGGTCTTCATGCTCGGCTAACGTTGGGCTCCAGCTGCAGGAGTTTCAGACCAGTTTACCCCAAACAGAAGATAAATCTGGACCTCCTGAACACAAATCTAGCCTTCAAGCTAACGTTAGCTACAGATATAGAAACTGATAAAATCTCCAGTTCCAGCTGAAGAGAAACTGTTGAACTGTTTTCTTATCAGAGCTGCTTCTGCTTAGTTTTTTTAGTGTTACTAAAAGTTGTAGCTTCAGTCTCTGGTCTGCTTCCATGTACAGAATCTCATCCTGTAGTTTTGTAGCATTTTTTCTTCTTTTCTGGTTTTAAACTCCTGCAGCGTGAGCCCGACTCTGTCTTCTGCTTCATACTGAGATAAAAACTCTTGACAGGAACCATCTTAGTTTCCCAGAATGTCGAACCAGTCCTTTTTATACCGTGAGGAGTGAAGACAGGCTGGAGGTTCTCCAGGGTCTGGAGGTTCTCCAGGGTCTGGGTGTGCTGTGTTTTCTTATTTAAACAATGATTTGTGTTGCAGCTGAGGTGTTAACTCTTGTTCTTACCTCCACAGTACCTGCTGTAAATAATTCTTTCTCCTGATTTCCTCTTTCCCCTCCTTCCCTTCACTGAATATTCCAGCTTGTAAATATAAAGACTGAGTGGATGCAGCTCCTGTTTGTGTTAACAAGGACACTGGTTGGTTATTTATCGCCCGTCTAGAAGCTTTAGCCCTGAAGAGTTTCTGCTAACGCTGAAGAGGAGGGCGAACATGATTCTGTTTTAGGTTTTTTGTTGTTTTGAGGCGCTTAGACTGAGTCCTGAAGACACTCAGAGGATGGGAGGGAAGAGAAACGTCTTCTAGGTTTCAACATGTACTGACCTGAATAAAATCCACAGTTTCAATTCAACTGGGGGGGGGAGGTATTTTATTTATCACTGAATTACGCAGTTTTTAATATATCCAGAGGAACTGTTCTCATATATATATATATATATATATATATATATATATATATATATATATATATATATATATATATATATATATATATATATATATATATATATATATATATATATTTACACAGCTGCTTCATTCTCACCTTGCATTATCACTTATCCGTTGTGCGTTGTTTGTTTTTTCTACCGGATAAAATTGGCAGTTTGACCGTTTGCAGGCATCTCAGATCTAATTAGGACTGCTTTTAAAGGGTTTGTTTAAATACCGCTCTAGTTGTGGCCTCTTTTCTCCAGGTTGTTTCTTTGCTAATTTCATGCTTCTGCCTTTAAACGTTCGTGCAGCTTCTCCACACTGCTCTGTTTGTTTTATATAAATGGAAATTATAGTTCAAGATGCTGCAAACCTTCCTGTGTAAAAAACGAAGCACGTCTCTGGATGTTTCACTGAATGTCTTTGACCAACATCTGTAATAATCGAAGCTAGATAAGAACGGCTGAACTCTTCTACTGTAAATGACCTGAAACATGTGAAGACGTGAGAAGCTGATGGTGTGTCCGTCTTATATTCATCAACGACTGGTCTGGAGAGTCCGATCCTTTCTAGTGTGATGAACGAGCAGCACACAGAATATTAGCAGATTAACCCTCTGAACTCCACTTTATTACTGTGTGTTTTGTAATATGAAGTCCTGCACCTCTGTGGAAATGGAGGGAAATATCTTCTGTACAATAGAATGACACAAATCTTGTTTTAAAAAAAGTAGATTTTTTTGTTATTGTTGTACAAAAAATGTTAAAAACCTACAGACGGTGTGACCAACACTGGAAAAGAACTGCAGAGATCTTTATTTATTTTCAGGACGATTTTCCTGTTTTGTGTTAACACATCCTGCAGTTCACCTAAAAACTCCCTGAAGTTTTCTCACCCAACTGTCGGTCTCAGCTGAGTGGAGAACATCGTCACGCTTTCTGCAAAGAGGACAGAATTTTTCCTTTTTGATAAAATTTGATTTGAGCCTACGGTTTATTTTTGCTTCAGTCTGAAGATTCTTCCAGTTTTTGTGGTTTCTCGAAGTTTCTGGCTCCAAATCTGCCTTCAGGTTTTGGAGTTCAGAGGGTTAAATAATGAAAAAAATTTCCAGATATCTAGATTTTTTAAAAGAATTACAGCCAGAATGAAAACTCCATTTTTAGATCTTTTCTCACATTTTTCTGCTTTCTGTTGGTGTTTGCACCGTTGGCTGTAATCAGTCGGTGCTCGGTTTGATTTAAAGGAGTCAGAGTTGTTGGATTTTTTTTGTTTCTTTTTCCCTCAAACTTCTCTCTTTATTACCTCCTTCAGAAGATTTTTTTGCCTTTAATGTTTTATTTTTGGTTTGAGATTTCCTGTGGAACATTTTCATTACAGTTCACACTCGAACGTATTTAACGAACACTGATTTACAGAATATATCGCCACACGGGACACATTTTCAGAAATCAGAGATAAATTTTTAAATAATCAGTCGGGTATTTTCTGGGGGAAAAAAAGTTCATTAGTAAAAATCGTCTTGTTTTGTCCAAAGATCTTCAGTTTACTGTCACAGAGGAGCAAAGAAACCAGAAAATATTCACATTTAAAGAGCTGAAATCACAGTTTAGACATTTTATTTTAATTAAGAATGACTCTAAATTCATAATTTACTGTCAAAATTAAAACATTAACTGAGTTATACTTCGGAGATGAACGTGAAGTAAAACTACTTTTTAAATGCACACAGGGAAGGGAGAAACTGATTATTTTCATCATTGATTAATCTGCTGCTGATGAATTGATTAAATGTTTGGTCTCTGACAGGAAGTTTTCTACTCGTTATAATTTTTAGCTTCAAGAAGCAGAATTGAACCAGTTCACATTTTAACCATTACATTTCTAATAAAAACATGAATAAATATATGAATGTTAAATCTCTGAGAAAGGTAGATGAAAAACAGTTGATGGATTTCTTGTAAACTACCAGAATTTCTGCTGTTGATTCATAAATTAGTTGTTAAAAATGTCAATCAGTGGCTTTTTCCCCCCAAAACAACTATTTACTGTCCTACAGGAGCAAGGAAACAACATAAAACACATTAATCAGTCATTAAAATAGTTAAATAGTGGACAGTAGCTCCAGTATCATTTTTTAAGTTATTTAAATTATGCAGAAATGTTTGTCATTTTGCTGCAATATTTGCAACCAGTGCATTTTTTTGGGTTAAATTTATCTTTAATCTTTTACAAAAGAAAAAGCAAAATAAATTTCTAATTAGTTTATTATTAAAAGGATTTTTATGACTAATTACCTAGTTTTGGCTGTTTGGACAAAAAAGTATAAATCTGTTTCATAATTTATTTCTGTGTCGGTTCGATGATTTAAAAAAATTTTTTCTAAATAAGAAAATCAATGTGTTTCCCAAAGATACCCAGTTTACTGTCCAAAGAGGGAAGAAAATGGAACATTTGGATTTAAGAAGATGCAGATTTTTACCTGTCAAACTGATTAATCAATAATCAAACTGATTAATCAATAATCAAAACTATTCCTGCTAATCAGTGAATCGCTGCAGTTGTTAAATATTTAAATCCTGGTTCTAAAACAGTTTAAATAAATCCTGTAGATTTTAACGTTTTAAAGCTGAATCTCTGGGTTCTTGTTTCTTCTCTTCTAAGGAGATGCAGTTTATTTTCTGTGTCAGTGCTGCAGCGCCCCCCTGTGGCTGATCTGTGGTACTACATCCAGCCTCTATTATTTGAGCTGCTGGTTTAGTTTTTATTAAAATGGTGAAACCAGAGTCAGTTCTGCTTATCTAGAGATCAGGCTTCGAAAATAGAAAAGTGTAATGATTTAAAAAAAACATTTCAGAAAGTTTAATTTGAATTAAGAATTTCACTTCTTTTAGAGATTAGTTTTAAAATGATGAACTTAGACGTGAGTCACTTTTCTCAGTAAACGTCTGCAGGGTTCGGCCCTATTCTTATATTTCTACAGTTTATATTTCTAACAGAATTAAGATGCTTTTATTCTTTAACCTCCAGCCAGTTAATAATCTAGAGCTTTTTATGTTTAAATGACGAGACGTGGTCCATTTCTATGAATCACTTCATTTAGTTTCATGTCACTAGGGACAGTTTTAAACTCGTTTTGGACCATTTAAAAATCATTTGCGCAGTTTTGTGTCATTTTTTTAGCCCAAGTTTTAAGATGCTTCAGACACTTTGGAAAGATTCAGTCATTAGGGACAATTTTCAGCTTATATTCACCGAGTTTCATGATGTTTTGAACACTTCCAAGTAAATTTTTTTAAAAGTTTTAAGTCATTAGGGACCATTTTTTTTCTTCTTTTGGACCACTTTCACGTTATAAATTGCAACTTTTAGCTTTTTTCTACAAATTTTAGGACATCTTGGATGGTTTCTGAGTCATTTCGAATAGTTTCATGTCATTAGGAGCAGTTGTAAACTTATTTTGGATTCAAGACATTTTGTAAGGTTCGAGTCTTTAGGGATGATTTTTAACTGTTGGTTTAAGTTTCAGGATATTTAGGAGAGTTTCATGTCATTAGGGACGGTTTTTAACTAATTTTGGATCAGTTTGAAGACATTTTGGAAAGATTTGTTTTATTAGGAGCAGTTTTTTTACTGAATTTATTTTGGTGTAACGGACACTTCCTGAATCATTTCAGAAAGTTTTGTGTGTTTTTCAACCATTTTCAGAAGGATTTTGAATTTTTTGGGATTTTATTTTATTTTGTTAGACATTTTTGGAAAGATTCAAAGCATTAAGGACAGTTTTTAACAGATTTTGAAGAAGTTTCCAGAAAAAGGGATGTTTTAAGTTATTGTGGTCGAGTTTGTTCTGTTAATTCTGAACAGTTTGTGGAACCAGAGCTTAAATCACACACTTTAATAAAACATGTAAAATATTTTATTTATTTACAGAAAACATCTGAATTCTGTCTCAGCTTTTCAGTGACATTACCTGAAGTCTGTGAACATTTTCTGCTGGTTTGTGGATGAAAGGATAGAAAGGATTTCCTTTTCTGTTGAACTAAGGCTGTTTTTAAGGCCTGACCTCACTGCGCATGTCCACAGCTTGGTACCGAGGCGCGCTCTGGCGCTGACGCAGCCTGGAGCGCGCACGCCGCTGCTCCGGAGCTGCGTCACAGCTTGTCGCCCCTCCGACGTCATCTCCGCCGGTGTGCGGGTTTCCTGTGTTATGGCGGCTCGCGGTGCAGGGGGTAGATATGAGGGGCATTTGGGCACGAGCGCGTGTTTGTAGCCAGGTGTGATGGCGGTGACGCAGCTCGTCCGGCTGCTTACCTGCCGGCCCACGGTCCGCGCGCTCCGGAGGTACAGCAAGGTGCGCAGACATGTTGAGAACCCGGAACTGTCAGTGATGCTAACGTTAGCCGCTAGCTCGGTGTGTGGTGTGTGTGTGTGTGTGTGTGTGTGTGTGTGTGTGTGTGTGTGTGTGTGTGTGTGTGTGTGTGTGTGTGTAATTGTGTGTGTTGTGTATGTAATTGTGTTATAGTGTGTTATTGTGTATAAAATGTGTGTTTATAGTGTTATTGTGTATATAATGTGTATGTTATAGTGTGTTATTGTGTATATAATGTGTGTGTGTGTTATTGTGTATATGGTGTGTGTGTGTGTGTTATTGTGTATATATTGTGTGTGTGTTATAGTGTGTATGTGGGTGTGTTATTGTGTATATAATGTGTGTGTGGGTGTGTGTTATTGTATATAATGTGTGTTATTGTGTATATATGTGTGTTATTGTGTATATATTGTGTGGGTGTGTGTTATTGTATATATAATGTGTGTGTGTTATTGTGTATATAATGTGTGTGTTATTGTGTATATAATGCGTGTGTGCGTTATTGTGTATATAATGTGTGTGTTATTGTGTATATAATGTGTGACCTGAAGCTGTTTTAATCACGTTTAACTTGTTTTT
Source organism: Amphiprion ocellaris (assembly GCF_022539595.1). NCBI lineage: Eukaryota > Metazoa > Chordata > Actinopteri > Pomacentridae > Amphiprion > Amphiprion ocellaris. Next base: position 362,359 of record NC_072774.1, on the reverse strand, counting down.
TTATTGAACTAATTTTATTTTTGTTGCTTTTATTTTGAAAACTACAGTTTGTTTTATTACTTTATTCAGTTGAGCTCAAAGTTATTAATTTAAAGAGTTGTTATCTGATTTCCAGATTAATTCTGGCTGAAAATGACAGAAGCAGATAAAACCCAGAAAGACGTGATGTTAGAGATGTTAGTGATGGAATTTAATTATTTCTGGTCTTATTTTGGATCTTTATGAAATTAAAAACAGATAAACGTGTCTAATGGCCGTTAATGCAGCATCCAGTAGATAAACTTTATCGTAAACTCGTATGGCTAACATGCTTTTGACACCTAAATCAAATGGAATATAAACAAAGCATCATTCATCTCCACGTCACCTTCAGGGTTCTTCTGGCTGGAAATGACATGAAAATAGTAAATCATCACGTTGGAGGTTCATGATGGAGTTCATCAGTCTTTGTTTTCCTCCACATCAGTCCTTCTGGTGTCCAACAGTCTGTCTTCAGGTCTCCACTGGGGTTTGGTTCTTCCTAGAGGCCATCTCCAGATCTTTGAAGCTGCCTATCCATCACTTTGCTCTTCAGTTCCTCCACAGATCCTGGATGGATCAGGTCTGCATCTTCTCATTGTTTTCTCTTTACCACTTTGGCTCCATGGTGGAGCTCCAGTGATACCCAAGGAGCAGTTCTTCTGCCTGACGTTCTAAGTGTTTCCTTCAGCCATGACTTGTGATTGAGCAGTAGGTGACCAGAAAGGTGCTACAGGTCCAGCTGAGCTTTAGTGTGTCCTCCTGGTGGGATCCATGGAGACCAGCCTGGTTCTTCTGGAGGACTCACATTCATCAGGATGCTCTTGGTGCTGATCCTTGGGTTCTTCTTGTCCTCTGCTTTTCTTCTTCCTAGCAGCTCCTTGACATGTTCCTCAGTGTGGAGGTCCTTGGTCTTTTCCATCAACCGTGGAACTTGAAGACTCTTGGATCTGACTTCAAACATCTTGTGAGGAGCAGCTAGAGGTTCTCACTGAGATCTTTGGTTTCATGGTCATGACTGGAGAACGACAGCATCAGATGTTCTACCTTCATAGTCCCTTAGAAGCTCTCGAACCTGGTAGAAGGTTTATAGTTCATTAGAAGCTCTAGAACGTGGTAGAACTTAGAAACCAGCTGCGTTTCAAGAGTTTGAACCGTTTAGAACATGTTGAGTAAAAGATGTGGATCCGATCCATCATGAACGTCTTTAATGTTTTACCGTCTTTGGTCTCCTGTTTATGTCTTTTCCAGTCAGAAGAAACTCGGTGATCAAATAAAATTAACTATAAATAATATTTAACAGGGCTAATCATAATAATAATTATTAATAATTAGGATCTTAACCCTGTAAAGCCTGACCCATCAAAAAATAGCCAGAAAATTCTAATTTTTTGGAATTGAGATGTTTATTACCCATTTTAACAAAATCCCCCCCCCCCCCCCCAAAAAAAAAAAAAAATTTCCATATCATTTTGTTTATGATGTATTTTTTGTATCAAATATGATCCATTGGGTGTTTTTGGTAACTTTTTGCTGACAACAGTCTACAGTAAAACTCCACCTGCTCCAGTCTACTATTAGCATTGAATGATCTGACACACTTCATAGCAAAAAAATTATGTAATAATTGATCAAATTAAAAGAAAGAACAGAATAACAAACTGCAGGAAGCTTTGTCTCCATCTCCCAGTAGATTCTCACACTGAACATCTGTACTAATCTCATATGCATGTACATGCCTAGAACCTGCTCCATCTCCTCCTCGTCCTCATCTTCTAACTGCTCCATGTCACTTGTGTTTCCATCCAGTATCTCCTTGATGACATTTTCAATGGACTTTCTTTTTCTCTCTTCTTCCTCTAGTCTTTCTGACATTTAAAAATTGGTCAATACAGTATCGCAATTATGATTTCTGAGGAATTGTTATTGTAAAAATACTCAGAATGCATTTGAAGATGGTATTTCATTCATTAAGTTAACTAAGTAAAGTAGTATGGGTTTGTATTTTCATAGGTATAATGTAGATTACATTACAAAAATGATACATGACAATTCAGGAAAAAAAGTACATTATAATCGTGGAGTATCATATATGATAGACATTTTAACACAAGTTAATTGAAATATAAACAATGAATTACTTAGGAAATATGCATTCATTCAATGCAGAAAATACTTATTTTAAAAAATGAGTAACAGTTTAGATGTTATTTTTACCTTCTTGAAAATTAGCAATGATTTTCCTGAAAAACATGCATGGATGAGTTCATGAGAGTAGCCATTTTGAAAAGGGGCAAAATACGACTTCAACTGCCAGTAGTGGAATTATAATCCACAAGGGGGCAGAAAACATGGATCAGGTTACATACAGCAGGTCTTTAAGGAAACTATTTATCATGTTGATGAGATGGAGGTCTCAGAAACTCATGGATCATATATGATACAAACAGCTTTACAGGGTTAAATATAATTCAGCACCAGCTCTCTTTAATCAGCTTCATGTTTTTAACATGATTTTATGGTTGGTTTTCCACAGTAATAAGATTAATAGAAATATAATAATGGACCTGAAAGTGAGCAGACTGAACATAAGACTGAAACAGTCCAGTTTATTAGGAACACTCAGCAGATTAATCCTTCCTTTATAAAGGCTATTAATTCAGCTTTAATTCTGATGCATTTAACTGACAGATGTCTTCATGTTTTAATCCAACTGGTTTAAAAGATGTAATATAAAGTTAGAAAGAACCTGAGAAGTCCTTCAGGAACCCGGATCGGTCTCAGTACAGAAGAATTACAGAGGTTTAGTTTCATTCCGCAGTTTAATGCAGCAACACGAGGAACATCTGAGTAAACGGCACAATAACGGGGTTATACAGGAGTTTTATTTAGTGAAGTTAAGGAGGTTAGTCTGTGAGACCTTTTTTGACAGAAATCTACATTTTCCTGTTATTTATGATCGTTTTCTAAAGAAAAATATCTATTATGCCGAATAAATGACACCGAGCTGACAGAACCAGGTAGAAAGTTTAGTTTTATTCTGGTTTTTATCGTCCTTAAGGGTAAAAAGTTTAGTTTTTATCATCTTTAAGGGTAAAAAGTTCCATTTTTTAAATTGTCTTTAAGGTGGTCGTGTTTATTTGATTTTGGGTAAAACTTATCTGGATGCAACACAAACTCCTCACTGTCAGAAAAACCTTTTAAATAAGTTAAATAAGAAAAGCTCAGAATGTGGCCTCATGTTACCATAATCTGACGTTTAAATTGAGGATAATCAACATTTCTGCTGTTTGGACATAAAACCTGAATTCTAGTTTAGTTTTAATCCACCGTGTGCCTCCCAGCTGTACGTCTGCTGCTTTTATTTCTTTGTTCTGATCTCCATCTTTGCTGTCCAGGTGTCTGTCTTTAACTCTTTCTTCTGACCTCCAGGTGTCTGTCTTTAACTCTTTCTTTGACCTCCAGGTGTCTGTCTTTGACTCTTTCTTTGACCTCCAGGTGTCTGTCTTTGACTCTTTCTTTGACCTCCAGGTGTCTGTCTTTAACTCTTTCTTTGACCTCCAGGTGTCTGTCTTTAACTCTTTCTTTGACCTCCAGGTGTCTGTCTTTGACTCTTTCTTTGACCTCCAGGTGTCTGTCTTTGACTCTTTCTTTGACCTCCAGGTGTCTGTCTTTGACTCTTTCTTTGACCTCCAGGTGTCTGTCTTTAACTCTTTCTTTGACCTCCAGGTGTCTGTCTTTAACTCTTTCTTTGACCTCCAGGTGTCTGTCTTTAACTCTTTCTTTGACCTCCAGGTGTCTGTCTTTAACTCTTTCTTTGACCTCCAGGTGTCTGTCTTTGAACTCTTTCTTTGACCTCCAGGTGTCTGTCTTTAACTCTTTCTTTGACCTCCAGGTGTCTGTCTTTAACTCTTTCTTTGACCTCCAGGTGTCTGTCTTTAACTCTTTCTTTGACCTCCAGGTGTCTGTCTTTAACTCTTTCTTTGACCTCCAGGTGTCTGTCTTTAACTCTTTCTT